>NW_024070186.1:57319735-57494274 GCF_014754425.2 Oryx dammah
TATGTATATGTATATGTATATGTATATGTATATGTATATGTATATGTATATGTATATGTATATGTATATGTATATGTGTGTGTCTGTGTATATACAGACATCACACTGGACTTCCCAGGTGGTGAAGTGATAAAAGATCTGCCTGCCAATGCTGAAGACATAAGAGACATGGGTTCGATTCCTGGGTTGGGAAGATCCCATGAAGAAGCAAATGGCAATCCACTCCAGTATTCTGGCCTGGAGAATTCCAGCAACTGTATAGTCCATGGAGTCATAAAGAGTCGGACACGACTGAGCGACTTTCACTTTGTGGGGGTCAGAGTCGTAAAGAAAGCCCAAATTATAAGATAACACTGTGTAAAATAACATTGGAAAGTAGAATTAAGTTTGAATGAAGTTTAGCATTCTTCACTAAGAGTAAACAGACAGAAATAGATATCAGACTACTTTGGGTGATATTCTGGTTCTGCCAACAACTCAAATGGACCTGGACAAATCCTTTCATTTGGAATTTCGTTTCCTCATCTGTAAAATATAGGCAATAAAATAGGTCTCTATAGTCTCTCTCTTGATGCTAAAGCTCGGTGAAAGGAAAGTGATGAAGAAAACTACTTAATATTAAGACAACATATCTAGAGGAGGTGCTACTTTTTTTTTTTTAACTTTAACTTTTTAATCTTTTTTTGTCACACAGAGCAGCATATAGAATTTTAGTTTCCTGACCAGGGATTGAACTCATGCCCCCTACAATGGAAGCACAGAGTCCTAACCACTGTACCAACAGGATGGTCCAAAAACGGTCCTGCTTTTAAATTCAGCATCATTAGACCATATGTTTAGAAAGCAGTAGCAACAAGTCTTTAGGCTATTAAAATATACTGACATTTTTATAACATTTATCTTTGCATTGAACTATGGTATAGATAAAAAGCCCACAAAGCCATTTGGCATACCTTACCTTGCTACAGGCATGGTTCTATTTTTCCATAATTGAGGCCTTGACACATACACAAAAACACACATTTTTTGTTTTAGAATAATATTATGCACTGTTTTGTTATTTTCTTCTTTTCACTGAATAGTAAATCTTGGCAATTTGGTGTCTTCCTTATTCTTTTTAATAGCAGAGTAGTAGAAGCATACCTCAATTTATTTATCCATTAATTTATTGTTGAACATTTGGGCTATTTTAAATACTCCATTTTATTGACAATATTACAATAAATATTTTATACAAATTTTATTTCTGCCCCTGTCATAATTTATTTAGGATAGCTTGTAGAATTAGAATTGCTGGTTCAAAAAGTATACATTTGATATATTTTGGAAAATTGCCTACAAAAAACAGCCTTGACAATTTATAATCTTAGTAATAGTGTCCACTTCCCTGATTCTTTGCCAACAGAAAATATCATCGATCTTTCTAATATTTTCCAAGCTGATGAATGAAAAGGCTGTCTTCTTTCTTGCTTAGAGCTTCAAATCCAATTCCTAGTGAATTTGAGCATCTTTTAACATGTTTAGCAGCTATTTATAAATAGTGCTTTTCCTTGAATGCACAAAATATGACAAAGTATGTAATATATATTATGTGTGAAATAACATTGTATGTAAAATAAAGCTACATATGATATGTATATGTGCATATATGGGTAGATATGAACAAAAAACACACTGGAAGGATGCAGCTTTGAATAGCTACCAATCTCATTATTGTATGGCAGACAGTGATAAAACATTATAAAGAAATCATCTTGCAATTAAAAAAATAAAATTAATAAAACCATTACAATAAAAAAAAGTACAACTACAAAAAAAAAAAAAAAAAAAGGGTAGTTACCCAGACTAGTCACTGAGGGTGGGCCAGAGGGGATTTCACATGATAAATTTGATTTTATAACCATGAAGATGTTGTATTCATTCTAACTTGTTTTTAAAAGGACTGTTAAATGAAATTGTGTATGACTGGCTGCACCAACTTTTCCTGTTTGCCTGTTTCTCCTCCCTCATCTTCTAGGAAATAACCCTGCTTCTGTTTCTGTATTGTATTGTATGTAAGGACTCTAGTTGTTTCTTTACCTCCGTGAAGGATTTCCCTAAGATCCAGTCTTAGACACTCTGCTCTTTCCTCAAGATGATCTCATTTGCACCCAGGGTCTCCACCTTCCGGGATCTCACACGGATTTCTCTCTGCCTTTCTGATCCTTCTACTTGGCTCTAGTTGTAGTTAATCAGAGCATCTGCAACTAGTACAAGAGAAGAACATACAGGAGCTATGAGGAAAGGAGACAGTAATAGGTATTAAGATATTAATCCAGCCAGGGTGGATAGAGAAGGCTTTCTGGGGATAGCGGTATTTAAACATGAAGTATGAATAGGAGTTAGCTGCAGATTGTGGAGAGAGAAGCAGGAATATTTCAACATGAGGCACTGGCATTTGATAGATTCTAAAACAGGAATACTCTTAATAACTAAAATGCCACAAGAATGGACAATATGGGTAATGCTCCATCCAGTGTCAGATAATTTTGTGACTAACTTGTTGGAACTGTAAGCCTAACTGAATACCAGTGGGGAGGGGTGAGCTCTCGGCTTCAAGGAGGGAGGTAAGGATTCCTTTGAGAGAAATGGATGTCCCCATTCTCTACAGCCCTGGTAGAAGAACATGGAGAAATGGGTCTTAGACTCAAGTAAAAAGGAAAATATTTTCTGGTATCTCTAGGGGAAGAGCTGGATATCTCACAAGCTGGAATCAAGATTGACAGAAAAAATATCAACAACGTCAGATGTGCAGATCATACCATTCTAAAGGCAGAAAGTGAAGAGGAACTAAAGAGCCTCTTGATGAGGGTAAAAGAGGAGAGTGGAAAAACCTGGTTTAAAACTCAAAATTCAAAAAACTAAGATTATGGCAGGCAGTCCCATCACTTCATGGCAAATAGATGAGGGAAAAGTGAAAACAGTGACAGATTTTATCTTCTTGGGCTCTGAAATCACTACAGATGGTGACTGCAGCCATGAAATTAAAAGCGGCTTATTCCTTGGAAGAAAAACTATGACAAACCTAGACAGCATATTAACAAGCAGAAACATTCACTTTGCCAACAAAAGTCCATATAGTCAAAACTATGGTTTTCCAGTAGTCATATATGGATGTGAGAGTTGGACTGTAAAGAAGGCTGAGCACTGAATAATTGATGCTTTCAAATTGTGGTTCTGGAGAAGACTCTTGAGAATTTCTTGGACAGCAAGGAGGTCAAACCAGTCAATCCTAAAGGAAATCGATCCTGAATATTCACTGAAATGACTGAGGCTGAAGCTGAAGCTCCAATACTTCGGCCACTTGATGCGAAGAGCCAACTGACTGGAAAAGACCCCGATGTTGGAAAAATTGAGGGCAAGAGGAGAAGGGGGCAACAGAGGATGAGATGGTTGGGTGGCGTCACCAACTCAATGGATACTAGTTTGAGCAAACTCCAGGAGATAGTGAAGGACAGGGAAGCCTGGCATGCTGCAGTTCATGGGGTCACAAAGAGTAGGACATGACTGAGTGACTGAATACCAACAATCACCAGAGGTAATAATCAGTTTGGCCTCCAGGTTCGAAGGAATGAAGAGTCTGGTATACTTCCGGGGGGACTGAAGGGCTGAGAGTAGCCTGTTGGCCATATATATATGACCAGAAATATGGAAAGGGGGCAAGCTACTAGGATACCAAGAAAAAGCTCTAATTGTCCAATAGAACTTTCTCTGATGAAGAAAATATTCTATGATCTGTACTCTCTACTGGGGTGGCTACTAGCCACATGTACTTACTGAATACTTTAAACATGGCTGGTGCTTGTGAGGAGCTGAATTTTTATTTTATTAAGTAAGTTCTAACTTTATTATGCTTACTCCTTGGAAGGAAAGTTATGAGCAACTTAGACAGCATATTAAAAAGCAGACATCACTTTGTCAACAAAGGTCCATCTAGTCAAGGCTATGGTTTTTCCAGCGGTCATATATAGATGTGAGAGTTGGACTATAAGATAGCTGAATGCTGAAGAATGGATGCTTTTGAACTGTGGTGTTGGAGAAGACTCTTGAGAATCCCTTGAATTGTAAGGAGATCCAATCAGTCCATCCTAAAGGAGATCAGTCCTGGGTTTTCATTGGAAGGACTGATGTTGAAGCTGAAACTCCAATACTTTGGCCACCTGATGCAAAGAGCTGACTCATTTGAAAAGACCCTGATGCTGGGAAAGATTGAGGGCAGGAGGAGGGGGGGACAACAGAGGATGAGATGGTTGGATGGCATCACTGACTCAATGGAAATGGGTTTTGGTGGACTTCTGGAGTTGGTGATGGAAAGAGTCAGACATGACTGAGCGACTGAACTGAACTGAACTTTACTTCATTTTAATTTAAATAGCCACCTTTGGTTCAAGGCCGCCATATTGGACAGATCTGGAGAAAGACCAGTGTGACAACCAGGCCTCAGAGGTTGTGAGAATTAAGAAGAGAGAACATGGGAAGCAACAGAGTATAGGAAAACTGTGTCCCTGGAAGTCCTCAGCAGAGAATGCTGGTGCCCAGAGTCAAGATCTAACAAGACTCTTTTCCATAATATGTTGGTAACACCTGATGGGGAGAAAAAATGATCCAAGGGACTTGTGTCTGACCAGAGCTTCAGGGAAAAATCAGAAATCATGAAGGGCAATTCAGAGGGCTCTTGTCTAATCATTGGGTGTAACTATATTTGCTAACAGCACAAATGCAAAATTAAAATAGCACAAACTATATTTCTCCAATTGTCTGTTTTCCTCATTTTTCTTTCTTAATTTTTAGGAAATTTGAAAAGGTAGGCTGTGCCCTTCATCTTGGTTTCTCTGGTGGCTCAGCAATAAGCAATCCACCTGCTATAGAGGAAACATAGAGATGCGGCACGATCCCTGGGTTGGAAAGATCCTTTGGAGGAGGGCATGGCACCCCACTCCAGTATTCTTGCCTGGGAAATCTCATGGATAGAGGAGCCTGGCAGGCTATGATCCGTGGGGTCACAAAGAGTTGGACACGACTGAAGGGACTGAGGAAGCACACAGCCCATGGTGTAAAGGTCTGGCTAAGTGGATAGACTACAAATGAATAGCAATAGGGATCTTTGCTTGCTTGCTTTCTCCTTTATACCAAGTTTCTTGCTTGCCTTCTCTACTCCAATCCTGGCCAAAGCTTAAGGTTAAAATGTTTGTCCCCCAAAAGTACTCTTCATCACCCTCTCTGATCTAGATTAATTTTTATAAATGCCAGTTCTGAAAGCAAACAGAGAAATTAGAAAAGGCATGAAGCTGTTAGAACTTGTCACAAAATCCAACACAAGGGCAGCAGTGTTCAGGAAGGCTGACTTTTCATGTGTGTTGACAGAGAACTTCACTTGCTTGTGTTCCAATGATGGCATCCTTTGTTAACCTCCCCATGAATTCTAACAATTCAGACAAAACCACCAAAGCATCCTCTGTCGTTTCTGTTTGTGCCAACCACAGGGCTATCAAATTTGTCTTCATGCTATCACCTTAACGATGAGGAGGGGCACCTGTGGGGTGCACTATTTTCTGCTGCCATCAAAAATGAGGTTTTTTGATTCCTCTAAGGGAGCTGGAGTGAGAAATGCTCTGACCTGCTGCTTTTGGTCAGCAAGTGATGGACTGACTGAAATTGCTGGATGCACTCTGTACTATGGAATACAGCTGTAGGTTAAGCTTTACCTGTTTACCTTCTCACAGGCCTCCACTGAATGCCTTCAGAAAGGAAAAAGTAATAAAAAAGCAATGAATTATTCCTATCCTTCCCTTTCATTCTTCCACCCTTCTGTGCATTGATTTATTATAGGACTTATTATGTGCTGATTTGCATTAATTCCAAGTGACCAAGGCACAGTGTCTGTGTGGTACTAACTTGACACGTTCGTTTGATTATTAAAGTCCGTATCCTATTGGATTTCTGTTCCTTAGAGCAAATCCCAAAGGGTGGGTGCCTGGTGGTCAGTGGGAGCCTGGTGGTCAATGGGAGACCTGCCATACAAAGGGCTGGAAGGTTGACAGTCTACCCCAGGGCCCTGGCTCTGCTCTATAGGGTAACTCAGTTAAATATCTTTGAGCTTTATTCTCCCCATGTGTAAATGGGAAATAAAAATACCTGCCCTGACTAGATTCCAGGCTGGTGAGAGGATCAAATCACACGATACCTACAGAGGTATTTGGTAAAATCTCACCGTACTTCAAAGACATTAAATTTTTATTCATCATTTTTACCTCCACTGATTTCCAGAAAGAACTTGAGTTCAGTTATAGTACATAGGCAATCAGACCATTAAAAGTAAGATAAAAGAACAAGGATCATAGAATGAAAACAGAGGATAGTTGTTTCAGAAAATTTTATGTTAAGAATGATTGTATCCATTGAAGACTAAATTTAAATTTGAACTTCCTGGCAACAAAGGCAAAACATAAAGCATCCTTAGGAACATCAGTTCAGTGCAATGGCTCAGTCCTGTCCAACTCTTTGCAACCCCATGAATCACAGCACGCCAGGCCTCCCTGTCCATCACCAACTCCTGGACTTCACTCAGATTCACGTCCATCGAGTCAGTGATGCCATCCAGCCATCTCATCCTCTGTTGTCCCCTTCTCCTCCTGCCCCCAATCCCTCCCAGCATCAAAGTCTTTTCCAATGAGTCAACTCTTCGCATGAAGTGGCCAAAGTACTGGAGTTTCAGCTTTAGCATCATTCTTTCCAAAGAAATCCCAGGCTGATCTCCTTCAGAATGGACTGGTGGGATCTCCGTGCAGTCCAACGGACTCTCAAGAGTCTTCTCCAACACCACAGTTCAAAAGCATCAATTCTTCGGTGCTCAGCTTTGTTCACAGTCCAACTCTCATATCCATACATGACTACTGGAAAAACCATAGCCTTGACTAGACGGACCTTAGTCAGCAAAGTAATGACTCTGCTTTTGAATATGCTATCTAGGTTGGTCATAACTTTCCTTCCAAGAAGTAAGTGTGTTTTAATTTCATGGCTGCAGTCACCATCTGCAGTGATTTTGGAGCCCAAAAAAATAAAGTCTGACACTGTTTCCACTGTTTCCCCATCTATTTCCCATGAAGTGATGGGACCGGATGCCATGATCTTCGTTTTCTGAATGTTGAGCTTTAAGCCAACTTTTTCACTCTCCCCATCAGGAGGCTTTTTAGCTCCTCTTCACTTTCTGCCATAAGGGTGGTGTCATATGCATATCTGAGGTTATTGATCTTTCTCCCAGTAATCTTGATTCCAGCTTGTGTTTCTTCCAGCCCAGCGTTTCTCATGATGTACTCTGCATAGAAGTTAAATAAGCAGGGTGACAATATACAGCCTTGACGTACTCCTTTTCCTATTTGCAACCAGTCTGTTGTTCCATGTCCAGTTCTAACTGTTGCTTCCTGACCTGCATACAGATTTCTCAAGAGGCAGGTCAGGTGGTCTGGTATTCCCATATCTCTCAGAATTTTCCACAGTTTATTTTGATCCACACAGTCAAAGACTTTGGCATAATCAGTAAAGCAGAAATAGATGTTTTTCTGGAACTCTCTTGCTTTTTCCATGATCCAGCGGATGTTGGCAATTTGATCTCTGGTTCCTCTGCCTTTTCTAAAACCAGCTTGAACATCAGGAAGTTCACGGTTCACGTATTGCTGAAGCCTGGCTTGGAGAATTTTGAGTATTACTTTACTAGCATGTGAGATGAGTGCAATTGTGTGGTAGTTTGAGCATTCTTTCGCCTTGCCTTTCTTTGGGATTGGAATGAAAACTGACCTTTTCCAGTCCTGTGGCCACTGCTGAGTTGTCCACATTTGCTGGCATATTGAGTGCAGCACTTTCACAGCATCATCTTTCAGGATTTGAAACAGCTCAACTGGAATTCCATCACCTCCACTAGTTTTGTTTGTAGTGATGCTTTCCTAAGGCCCACTTGACTTCACATTCCAGGATGTCTGGCTCTAGATGAGTGATCACACCAGCATGATTATCCGGGTCGTGAAGATTTTTTTTGTACAGTTCTGTGTATTCTTGCCACCTCTTCTTAATATCGTCTGCTTCTGTTAGGTCCATACCATTTCTGTCCTTTATCAACATTTATATGTCCTTAGGAACATAGCTTTCCTTAATCTATGAAATATAGCACACTGGTTTATTAGGAGAGATGTAAATTTTCCTACCATTACACTCTGAGGATAGTGAGTGAGATTGTTTTCTGGGCACACGCCTGCCTACCCTTTCCAGCTGCCCTCGCAGTAGAGATGGGAGTTTGGCCCACGAAACCTCCCCCATGTGCTCCTTCAAGCTCTTACTCCCATGACTAGCTTGACACATGGCCAGCCTGAAGGCAGAAGATGGAAGGAACTTGCCTATTAGAATCCCTACTTGGAGCTGCTACCAATTAGAAATATCTGCCCTCTACATGAGTGATAAATAAACCTTTATCATGAATGTGCTATTATATACTTTACACAATTTGCACACCCTGTAAAATTTTCTAATATCAGAACTTTATTGGATACCATACTATACAGTTGTTAACTATCAGTCCTACCTTAAAAATAATTTTTAAGTGATCTTCATGGACTGTATCATATTTTGACAGAGACAAGCAAAATCTAACAGTTCTGAGGAGAGGTGAAACAAAGATGGATAGTGATGTCTAGGGTAGAGAAAAAAAAGAAGCAAGAGGTAAGAAGAGTTCTGGAACATGAGCTACATCTAGGAAGGCCTGTCCATTTGGGTAAATTAATAGCAAAGATACAGTGGGCAGTGAGAAGGCAAGTCCCTTATGAACTGGGAGAGTCCTAAGAGTTTAGAAAGGACTTCCCTAGCAGTCCAGGGGCTAGGACTCTGACCTCTAATGCCAGGGGCTAGGGTTCAAAACCTGGTCAGGGAACTCTGATCTCACATGCCAACTGGCATGGACAAAATATAAATAAATAAAATAAACTAATTTATGTATATATATAAAAGAAAGGCTAAATAATGGAAAAAGTGGGAATCTTTTTTTCAATCTCATATCCTTTTAATAGATTACCCACCCACCCACCCACCACTTACTTTAAAAATACAGACTAACACTGTCATCATCAATCGGGTTACTCAAGTAATTTCTCCTCATGTCTGGGAGGTGAGGATGGAAGGGGTAGAACAGGAGGATCAGAAGACCGAGATCATTCTTGTTTGTTTGTTTGTTTGGAGCGGGGGTTAATATGACTTACCTAACTGTAAATGTCGGAGAAGGCAATGGCAACCCACTTTAGTACTCTTGCCTGGAGAATCCCAGGGATGGGGGAGCCTGGTGGGCTGCCATCTATGGGGTCGCACAGAGTCGGACATGACTGAAGCGACTTAGCAGCAGCAACTGTAAATGTATGTAATTAAATTTTTGATAACAGTGACTTTCTGGATTCCTTAAAGTCTACCTTGCCTAGCAGGGCATCAGAACTCTCGATTTTGTCCTGTTGGTACAAGGGAAGCATTATTCATAGGCCCTGCTGTAGACAAGAATGTTGGGAATTTTTGTAAAGACAATCAAGCATGAATACATCATAAATTCTGTGGATTTAATCATTTATTATGCCTTAAGCACAATTTTCAGAACTGCAAATACCTCCTGAACTTCTCTGGTCTATCGAGGTTAAGTGAGCACAAGTACATCGTGTTTAGATTCCATTCACCCCCCAAGATAAATGTGTTCTGAGAACCTTCCCTGAACATCTCTGGGGACTTCCTGTTAGGATTTTTACCATGCCTTTCTCACACTGAACTGTTTTGGCCCTTCCTACTTTAAGCATAAATAGCTCACCGTTTACATATAGTTTAGGAGCTTTATTTCAAGCTATTTAAGCTTAAGATTTAGTAGGACTTGGGCAAATGGCCATGTATGGATGTGAGAGTTGGACTCTGAAGAAGGCTGAGCACGGAAGAATTGATGCTTTTGAACTGTGGTGTTGGAGAAGACTCTTGAGAGTCCCTTGGACTGCAAGGAGATCCAACCCGTCCATTCTGAAGGAGATCAGTCCTGGGTGTTCTTTGGGAGGACTGATTCTAAAGCTGAAACTCCAATACTTTGGCCACCTCATGCGAAGAGTTGACTCATTGGAAAAGACTCTGATGCTGGGAGGGATTGGGGGCAGAGGAGAAGGGGACGACAGAGGATGAGGTGGCTGGATGGCATTATCAACTCGATGGACATGAGTTTGAGTGAACTCTGGGAGTTGGTGATGGACAGGGAGGCCTGGTGTGCTGCGATTCATGGGGTTGCAAAGAGTGGGACACGACTGAGTGACTGAACTGAACTGAACAGGGCAAATGGCAGCAGAGAGCAGACAGGGTAGGGCCAGAAAGGATGTACCAGGGGATACTACAGACAGCGCGGCTGACAGAGGCAGATGAGGACCCAGTCCAGCAGCATAGCAAACTATAGACCCAAGCCAAACAGGAAACAAGGCTTCCAAGATCAAAGAGCAGATTGTCCTGATATAAAGAAATCAACGATGGAGAAGTCAAGAAAAGAAATATTCAAGAAGCTACATAGCCACAGTCTTGGGGGAAAAAATCAAAATATATCAAGTCTCAATGCAGTGTTTCCAAAATCCCATTTCCCTTGGACCATTAATTTCTACTTCTCAAGATTCCTATAAAATCTGCAAATCATAAGCATCCTTCTTCACACAATAAGGGGCTACTGAAGTATCTAAGAAAATGTAAAACATGTTTGACATTAAAATAATATGACTATCCAGAGAGCACATCATTTCTTTAAGTAGGGAAGTTAGAGTAACAAGCATTTTACAGTTTTATGACTAATACAACTGAAATATGGCTTTTTGGACACCATCACATAAAAGAAAAAAAAAAAAACCTCATAGTTACTTTTCTAGTACTTCTATCCAGATAACTTCTTTGTTCTAAAGAAGAGGATCAAGATATCTTGACATCTTTCCATGCTAATCAAATATGAAATAAGAGATGAAAAGATGAGCTTTTGTACTCTTCTATGTGAATTTGTGTCTTTGCAACTCATTGTTTCCACTTCCTATCCCAACCAAAAGGAATATAAAAGCACAGTTGTGAGTGTTATTCAAAGCTTTATTGGGGGGGGAGGGCGGGGAATGTATGTGTTAAAGTTAAAAGACTATTAAAGGCCATGTGGTTCAATTTCTACTCACTGAAGATATAATAACTATGTTGACTGAGCACTTTTTCTATATCAAGCATTCTTTCAAGTGCTTTCCAGATAATATTTCATTTAACCCTCACAACAACCCTATTAGAGAGATTAAGTGATTTGCACAAAGTCACATTGTCAGTGACAAAACAAGGATTCAAATCCAAGAAGTTTGACCCCCGACTCTTAAACACTGATTCTGACTCATTTATACTATCAAACAATAAATGTAAGCACTACTCATGTTCTCTTCCTCCCTCTTTTTTTAAAAGAATTTTTTGTTGTGGACCATTTTTAACATCTTTGTTGAATTTGTTACAATATTGCTTCTGTTTTGTCTTGGTTTTTTTGGCCAGAGGGCATGTGGGATCTTAGCTCCCCAACCAGGGATCAAACCTGCACCCTGTGCCTTAGAAGGCCAAGTTTCAACCAATGGACCACCAGGGAAGTCCCAAGCACTTTATCTCTAAATGTTACTACTAAGATTTATATGGTATGTAATAACTCATTTGGAAACATGTGAAACATTCACTACACAATTCAAAGACTCATCTTTCCATTTTTCAAGTAAGCATTGCTACTGCTATTTAAGAACATGGACTTTGCCTATTACCTGACAACTCTTCAGCTCCAAATAAGCAATCTGGGTACAAGAAAACAAAACAAGAGATAAAAGTATCCAGTTTCAGAATTGTGGCATTTCAAGAGTGTGTCTTTAATGAATGGACTACAAATAACTGCCTTCAGAGTTCTATGATGCAGAACAACCGGTGAGGGCAATTTTTCCTTTTACAGCAATCTACACCTGTGACCTGTGGGCCATCCCTCACGACAGACGGAAGGGAGTTTGTGGAAATCGTCTAGTGTATCATTCTTCTCTAGGTGTCTGTGCTGTTTGTGGAAGCTGTGTTGTCTCAAGGGCCTAATTTTTATTCCTGGTTATACATTTGCCATTGGATCATTCCATTCTGTCTGTTGAGTCTGTTAAAATTGGATGGACTTTCACTTTTCCTTGAAGTAAGCCTGCAAAGCTCAACTTCTTTTTTAAACGCTGTCATTAGATTCTCTAGGTTCATGCAAGCTCTGAATAGTAATCTCTTTCTCCTTTTCAATCCATCAGTGGTACCTGATCTTCAAAGTGCTTAATTTCAAAACAAGTGATCCAGTCTTTGAAACATTTATTAGAGATTAAAAAAAAAAAAAGATCTTGAAATTGAATTTTCCCATTTTATTTTGGTTCACTCCAGACTAATCAGTAATTTGGAAAGAACATCCACCCCCAACCTTTTGTAGCAGTTTCACTCTCTAACCCATGGACTTTATAACATAGACTCTCCTAACAGACCCTAGCACTCTACTTCATGTTCTGAGCACCAGAATAAAACTGCCCACATTTCTGTTCATTCCAGAGTCAAAGCTGTCAAAGTCTGTGGTTACGTTTTTCTGAATGCCCTCAAGCTGTCAAAATGTTTGCAATGTCTATCAAAATACGCCAGATTAATTTAGGGCATTGGACATGAGCAGCACTAAAAGTCTTTTCAGACTAGTGGGTTTGGATGAACTTCAAAAACATGAAGATTAAAATTAGAAAAGTGTAGGGCAGAGCATGTCTGTCCTACTAAATATGATAGAGTCTATTAAAAAGAGACGATTGATACTAACGGGACATTATCAACACAGATAGAATTTAACAGGTTATACAAAATATGGTATAGTAGTTTTTCAGTGGCTAGCAACTATTTTGGGGGGTAGGTAAAGATTAAAATTTGTGCCAATTACAGGGCAATAGAATGGTTAGATTTCACCATGCTTTATTAATTTCAAGGTGGTATTCCCAAACATTGTATGTCTGTTTCAAATTAACATGACATTCTCAAGCACCCTCAGAGGATATCCTGAAGCCCTGAGAGCATATTTTAGCAAGTGTAATGAAGTAGAAAGGATGGAGGCTCATGTCTACTGAAATTCCACAGCATGGAAGAGTATTTCTTCCTATCAGCGCACAGGCTAAAAGTCATTTTGATGTACGCTGTTCATTCTGCACAGCGGCAGAGTTCCAACTTAATTGAGATAGAGAGAAGGAACTTATTCATTTATAGTTAAAATTCCTAAGGTTTATATGTAGAATTAAAATTTAAATTTTTTGTTTTCATTGGCATTGCCCCAATATTTGCAAGAAAGAGTGTCAGACTGATTCCTCACAGGAGATCTGGGACAATGAAGTGCCACCACCTGCTATGAAAAGGAGCTGTGTTGCTTAGGGTGAGGCAGGGGAGAATGTCTTCACACAGGAGGTGCATGCGTGGGACCATGCTCTGTCGTGTCTGACTCTGTGACCCCACGGACTGTAGCCCACCAGGCACCTCTGTCCGTGGGATTCTCCAGGCAAGAACACAGAGTGGGTTGCATTTCCAACTCCAGGGGATCTTCCCAACCCAAGGATCAAACCTGAATCTCTAGTGTCTCCTGCACTGACACGTGGATTCTTTACCATTAGCATCACTTGGGAAGCTCATATACCTGGAGGTGCCTATTTGCATTTCCAGAGGGATAGGGTTATTACTGGGAGTCACCCTAGAGAACTGGCTTCCCCTTCTTAGCATCATAACTTTCTATTTTCCAAAAATATATTGATCTCTTAAAAAAAAATTGTCCAGGAATTCATTTTCCTTCCTGGATGGTAATGATATTCAGTAGCAGCAATTTCATACTAAATAATTTTATCTCACCGAATGAACCAATGGATAAAGTGACTTCGTGTTAAATCCAGGTGCAGTGAGACGACCCAGAGCGATGGTACGGGGAGGGAGGAGGAAGGAGGATTCAGGATGGGGAACACGTGTATACCCGTGGCGGATTCGTGTTGGTGTATGGCAAAACCGATACAATATTGTAAAGTAATTAACCTCCAACTAAAATAAATAAATTTATATTTAAAAATAAATAAATAAATCCAAGTCTGATTAATTCTCTTCAGTTCCCTGTTGTTGTGTCTCTCAGTTGTGTCTGACTCTTTCATGACCCCATGAACTGTTACCCTGCCAGGCTTCTCTATCTTTGGGATTTCCCAGGCAAGAATACTGGAGTGGGTTGCCATTTCCTTCAGGGGATCTTTCTGACCCAGGGATCGAACCTATGTCTCCTGCATTGCAGGCAGATTTTTTACCACTGAGCCACCTGGGAAGCCCTTTTAACTATTTATTAAAAACAAAAAAATCTTTTAAGAGAAAAGTCTTTGTTCCATCCCTGCCTCTTTCACAAACAACTCAAACTCTCCAGCAAATAAGATGAGTGCTTACCTCAAAGGCTCTCTGTATTTGGACAAAGTCACCCAGGGTGAGTTGTTTCTCAAGCAGCACTGTGCTGGCATCTTCCTTTGCAGTAGCACCATGTGAATGCTTCTCCAGATTCTCTGGCCGGGGCTGAGACCCTTTGTTCAACCCAGGGGTAGCATTCTGGCAACTCATAATGGCTTCACCTCTTTTCAGCAGTCTTCAACTCTCTCTATAAGGTTTTTTTTTCTTTTCTTTTTCACTCAACAGGTGCCTTTGAAAAGAAACAACTTAGCAATCGAATTCCAAAATAAAAGTATATTTCAAGGCACTCAATTAGGAGGCAAAAAATTCAAGCTCAGAGGCAGGGAATGAAAGCTCTTGACCCTCACTCTTCCTTAATTCCAGTTTATTTTCAAAGACCACTGTTGAATCCCTTTAAAACATCCCCCCACCAATATTCTGTTTAACCTAGCTTGATTACAAGAGTGTAAAAGCTTTCCCCCGGTTTATAGCAACTGACAGAAAATGCAACTTCTAATACTCGTTTAAAATGCATTAGAAAAGCAATTTCTCAAAATCTCTGGCTAACCTTGCTTTTATTCATATGTCGTGGATTTAAACTCCGTTTTCTTGTCTTGAGGTGTGAGGGGACACGGCCGTAGGGTTTCTGTCCCAGTGCAGTGTGTGCCTCTGATGACTACCTTCCCAGCAACGTGGCCTTGTTTGTTTCATGAGTGGTGCTATCTTTGTCTGCTTCCTGGCAACCAGTGTAGCCAACTAAGGCTTCTCCTTTTTCTCCTCCTCTTTACACCCCCATCCCGCCAGCAACTAATGACTGATCTGAAGGTTCCACTAAACAATGTAAACATTGAGGTTTTTTTAAAGGACAATTCAGCCCACTCATTTTTTTAAATTAAACTTCATCACTGCACTATTTAAAGACAACTTTTATAAATGTATTTGCTATGAAACATGTTATGTATTATGAAGCAAGATGATTATTCAAAGAAAACAGCAATGAATTTAGGAACTTTACATTTTCAATGTAAAAAATGTTTCATTTGTGTTTAATAAGAATCCATTTCTTATCATCTCTTTGTCTTAGTTCCTATGTGTATAAAATGGGAATCGTTTAGCCTTTTTTTTTCATTCTTTTCATAAATATTTATTGAGCACCTACTATATATATATTTTTAAATTTTATTTATTTATTTAATACCCAGAATGTTTTGTATTGGGGTATAGCCGATTAAGAATGCTGTGATAGTTTCAGGTGAAGAGTGAAGGGACTCAGCCATGCATAAACATGTATCTGTTCTCCTCCAACCCCCACTCCGATCCCGGCTGGCACATAATGTTGAGCAGAGTTTCCTGTGCTATACAGTAGGTCCTTGTTGGTTATCCATTTTGAATATAGCAATGTGTACCCTACTATGTACTTCCAACAACACTGGGAACAATGTGCAGTTGCAAATGGCAAATGTCAGAGGGAATGCTAATTACTTCATATAAGAGATTAATCAAACTCTCCAAACAAATATTTCATTTACTGTCCCATCTGGAAGTAAAATTGTCATCAGTCTATAGTCGGTGCTCTGTATCCACGGGTAGCATAGGTTTTCAATTCACTGAAAACATGGAAAGAAAACAGTATACCATAATATGATAAATCTTATGATAAAACTACCTACACAGTACCATCACTGGTTCAGCTAATATTAATGAAAAGAAAGGAAAAAGGAGAAAGTTAACATTTTGTTTTCACATTTACCATGTACCAGGCACTACAGTAAGCACTTTGTAATTCCTTATCTTGTTAAAGCTTCACAATAATCCTGAAAAGCAGACAAGCTCATTCTTCCCACTTTACAGATGAAGTGAAAGTCACTCAGTCATGTCTGACTCTTGCGACCCCATGGACTGTAACCCGCCAGGCTCCTCTATACATGGAATTTTCTGGGCAAGAATGCTGGAGTGGGTTTTCATTTCCTACTCCAGGTTACAGATGAAGAGGAAACATTGACCCCAAAAGTCTCACAGTTAGTAAGGTGTAGAAAATGGCAGAGTGGCTCCTGGCTTTAGATGCATGCCTCCTCTGAACCTTATTCTCATCTCTAAAACTGAAAAGATGTTCTCTAAGTTTTCTTCCAGCAACATCACTCAGTGAGCTAGTGTTCACAGGCGCAAGGTGATACAAAGCACGTTCCCTACAACACAGAGATGCATGCATCCCACAGGCTTTCCTGAACCAGTAGTGAAAAAAATGAAATATCATTCACCCACCCATTAATTTATCCATCTCTCTATCATTCATTCCAAAAACCATTTATTAAGAGTCTCCTGTTTGTCGAGTCCTGACTTGGACCTGGTGCCTACCCCTGAGGGACTTACAGTCTTGTAGGAACAATTAGCTGTTTGCTTCATCTTTCATGTCAAGTCCCAACCTCTTGCTATTTCCAGTGCTGTATGGAGAATTGTGAAGTCATATGCAGGCTCAGAGGAAAAGAGCGGTGTTATAAATTATAAATGTGTATCACAAGCACAACAGGGCTGAGGGGCGCATGTTTATTACACATTTAACTTTCCTGGTTTAGCCCTTCAGTAAATTAGATAAAACATCTTTAAGCCCTAATATGATAAATTCCCCTAAATTATCTCACATAAGAATAAAATCTGTCTTCTTACCATCCTAATTAGCAAATTAATAATAGTTTAGTTCAGTCAGATCAGTCCTATAAATGTCTATAAAATGTTTTATAGTGATCTGTTAGAGAGTTGGGCTTAATTCCATAACAGACACTAATGAGGGAAGGAAGAGGAAATAGAAAAAAAATACTCTGTGAAGCTGCACCGGGAGAGGTAAGCATCCCACTGGCTGACAATGCAAAATTCTCTAATTATTCTAAGACACTCAAACTGCCTGGATGCCTTAGCTTGCACAGAGATGAAGCTCTAAACATATTCATTAGTCAAAACAGGAGACTATAATGAGCAGCCAACAAATTACTGTAGAAGTTAATCAATTCACACAGCTTCCTTGCTGTAAAATCATGGCATTAGAAATCATTCTCAATATAAAGTCTTCCATGGCTTTCACCTTCTTTGTAATGGTATGGTTAATTTTCAGGTTAAATTTCTACCACTTTAAAAAGTCTATACCTAGTCTTTTGTGTGTACGTGTGCTCAATCATGTCCAACTCTGCAACTCTTGCCTATGCTGAAATTTACCCTCCAAGCGTCAGATATGAGTTTGTGAAAATCTGCCACATGCCCAGTCCCATCCTAGGCTCTGTGTGGGACAGGGACGTGATGACAGTCTGTGCTCTTAAAAAGTGGAAGGTCCCTGGTGATCCGCTGGTTAAGAATCTGGCCTCCAGTGCAAGAGACATGGGTTCAATGCCTGGTTGGGGAACCAAGATCCCACATGCCATGTGGCCACTGAGCCCATGCGCTGCAACAAGAGAAGACTGCACACTGCACCGAAGACCCAGCGCAGCCTAAAGGTTTTGTTTTTAAAAGTGGGAGCTCTAGATTGGAGAGAAAGCTGACTGACGGACACTTGCCCCTCTCTCCTGCAGGGACCAGCCAACAGTCACCAGCACAGCAGAGCGCTAGGCACCCAAGAGGACCATGCAAGCAGATACATGGCTGGCTTTTGCTTTTTTTGGAACCTTGGGCCTGCATCATTATCCCCACTGAATAGACACTCCCATATGTGTCCTTGTCACAATTCCCAGTTCACCCCCAAATCCCTGCTCTCTTCCTCCCCCATAATTCACCCCCACCAACACAAACAGCAGGCCCCGCCTCTCCTCTCAATTTTCCTTCCCTTTGTTTCTCCTCTCCTCACACCAAGGCCTGTTCTTACCAACATTCTTGTGCACCCTCTGTCACTTAGTCGTGTCCAACTCTTTGTGACCCCATGGACTGTAGCCTGCCAGGCTCCTCTCTCCATGGGATTTTCCTGGCAAGAATGCCTGGAGTGGGTTGCCGTTTCCTCCTCCAGGGGATCTTCCCAATCCAGGGATCAAACCCATATCTCCTGAGTCTCCTGTATTTGCAGGCAGATTCTTCACCACTGAGCCATAATCTTTGACGAAATTTCTCCCTCCATCTCCTTCACATAAGAGAAACCAGCTTCCCCTTATAAACCCCCTTTTTCACCAAACCATCTCAAGTTGAGGCTGTTCCTTGCCCCAGTCCCCTCCCTTGGGGCCAGTGGCAGGGTGTCTTCCCACAGTCTCCTAGCTTCTTGAAGGCACACCTTCCCAACATGGTCCCAGTGGCCAAACACACCCCTACAGCCCCCTCTTTTCAGCTCCCAGCTCACTTAAACCTCACCTCCTCTCGGAGCTTGAGAGGAAGGACCAGCTCCGCCCTTGGCACCTTTTAAGCCCTCAATAAATATTAGTTTCTCTCCTTTCTTGTTCCAGATCCTCCTGGCTCAAATTAATTACTCCTTTCACTCTGCAACCACAGCATTTTGTTTACACTTTAACCACAGCAGTTTTTCTTTCTGCCTTGCAATATAATTAGTTGCCTGTGTATCTGTCTCTCTCCCACCACACTAACTCCCTAAAAATAAGGACAGTACCTCACTAAAGCTTACAGCCTAACATGGCCCAACACAGAGCTTTGTATAAACTGCACGGCGGCACAGTTGTTTGTGCTTATTTGTAAAATAAGATGGGCTGAAAAGGAAATTCTCCTGTGGCTTTGAGTTTTCAGGACAGTTTCCTGAGTGGTATTGAGTCTGAAATAGAGGTAGAATTCCACAATAAAATAATTAATGAGGGAAACCAACTTTGCAATTGTATCTTCAAGGCTCTTAGAAAAAACTGTTTGAGAACACTTGAAACAAAGTGTTCCATTTAATACATGCAATTTCTACATAAGATGCAGACCTGTTGAGGCCCTGCTCTGTTCTGCTCCCTGCTCTAGACACCAGAAAAGCAAAAATGAATGAGATAGTGCTCTGTGCTCACTGTTGCTCAGAGACATGAGAGTAAATTCTGAGGACTCCCCTAGTGGTTTCAGTGGTTAGGACTTGGCACTTTCACTGCCGTGGGCCCAGGTTCCATCTCTGGTCAGAAACTAAGATCCTGCAAGCCATGTGACACAGCCAAAAAGAAACAGACAACAAAAACCCAAACCCAAAACAAAAATTTTAAAAAGTCAGTTATGGTTTTAAGTTAATTTTATCTTTTGAGAAAGCAGGTCCCCTGTTAACTCTTACACCACATAATATTTGCCTTTTATTTTTTTTGATCTGCTGTACAATGCCCAAGTTAAGAAAACTGTCTTTATACAACAGCATTTCTCAGACTGTTCAAATATTTAAATACTGAAAATTCATTGAATAGTAATTCATGATATACTAAAATAACTAAATTTATCATTGTGCAATAAATTGCATATCATCATATGTCAAGCTCTAGTCTAAGCAAGCAGTGTTAGCTAAACTTTACAATATATGGAAGTGGAAGGTAAAACAGGGAAAATCCTAATTTTTGACTTAAGCATTCCTGCTCATTTGAAAAAAGCAACTATGATTTTATTTTACCAGTAGATACATCGGATCCAATGAACTAAATATTGAGAATCAATGCTTTAAAATATTCTAAAGTTCAATTTTTATGTAAGTCCTGATAGGCGTTCCCAACAGTTAATCAGTTTTTGAGGCCCTCTTTGGTTTAACAAATTCTTGTCTTTGAAATCCAATGTCCATGTTCAAAGTCACACATGGACTTTTGTTTGTCAGTGGGATTTTCACCAGGGAGCCACTTTCTGGGCAATTACTCTGAACTAGGTTACCAAATTCTTTTCTGTTGCCTCTCTGAGAGAACGCTGCATTTTATTCCACTTGGAGCTTGCGAACAGTTAGTCAAAGTCACCTTGATATCAAACACTTGCATCCATGTATAGAAACACTAAAAAGTCGTCATAAAATCATTGCAAGAAAGGACTCACTGAAAATCCAGTAAACATTTATTGATTTCACCCATAAAGAAAGAAAGAAAGCAGGTAGGTGGGAGATTAACAATTATTGAGTCCCTAGTGTATGCCAAACACTGAGTTAGGCACTTTTCCGAGTGTAATTTTATTAAGCCTCATAATATCCCTGCAAGTTACTTAATATTTTCCAAATTGATTTTCACTGATAATGGTACTAAACAAGATGAAGTATCTTGCCCAACTTCACACAGCTTGGTAATTGTATAACACAATAATATCACACTATGGTCTCTTCTAAGACTTGATACATGGGCCTCCCAGGTGGCTCAGTGGTAATGAATCTGCCTGCCAAACAGGAGGCATGTATTAGATCCCCGTGTCCAGAAGATCCCTTAGGGAAGGAAATAGCAACCCACTCCAGTATTCTTGCCTGGAGAATCCTATGGACAGAGGAGCCTGGTAGGGTCTCAAAGAATTGGACATGACTTAGAGTTTAAACAACAACATGACTTGACACTTAATTTTTCATTTAATTCTCCTTGAAATCCTATGATGTGGGCATCGTATGGTCACCATTTTATAGGTGAAGAAATTGAGACTTAAATAACTTGTCTAAGGTGACCCAGCAAAACTATAATTCAAAACTCATACCCTTCTATGTTCTCCACAGTGCAAAATCCTGTGCAGAGTATTCTGCTAGACACCAGACTAAGTTCTGATCTAGTCTGGGAGCTGAGATGTATGAAAAGTGAGGAAACGAGAAAGCATATACTTGGTAATAAAGTCAGAGGAACTTAGAATTTAGACTCAGTACACCAGGTTCAAGTCTTAATTCTCTCCCTTTCAATCCTTTATTTCTTGAGCAAGCTGGATCATTTCTCAGAATGAAGATAGTGTTGCTTATCTCAGAGTAGTTTTAAGGTTAAAATGACATAAGGTGATGAAAGTCTGTCAACGGTAAAAACATTATGCACATGAATTAGCATTAATATTAGTACACTGTCAGCGCAAGGGAAATCCCCTTAAACTCAGAAAGATTGTGTAGGAGTTCACAGAGAGGCTGGAATACGGTAAGTGAAGCAGAATGAAGCAAAATTATCCATGTCATGACATTTACTATTGAAGCTGATATTCTATCATCATTTTCATTGCTCCTAGTTTTCATTGCTCTTAGTTCTTATGTCTAAATCCATCCCAGAGAGATCAATGCCATATACAAATTTTCAAGGTTAGTTACTAAAAACAATATCTATTATGTGTGTATATATGTTATATGTAACACTTTAAAAAAACATTTTCTGTTTGGAGTTAGTTAGAGCTAACGGTAACTATAGAAATCTGCTTGGTGCTGAATCTGTCTTTAGTAATAATGGAAATAGTTCTTTCCCATCACTGAAACCATGTAACCACTGTCTGTCATAACATAAGCCTCTTACCATTTGACTTCCCTGGTGGCTCAGAGGGTAAAGCGTCTGCCTGCAATGTGGGAGGCTCGGGTTCAACCCCTAGGTCAGAAAAATCCCCTGGAGAAGGAAATAGCAACCCACTCCAGTATTTTTGCCTGGAAAATCCCATGGACAGAGGAGCCTGGTAGGCTACAATCCATGGGGTCACAAAGAGTTGGACACAACTGAGCGACTTCACTTTCTTTCTTTCTTACTATTCAAGTGTCCAAATCCCCAGAATCGGATGTTTTGTTTATAAAACATTGAAAATTCTGTTTTAAAAGAGAAGGGGATTTTTAATTCAATATGGACTCTCTGGATGGCTTAACCTCAAGGGACGATATGTATACATAAATGTAAACACATACATATGCATATATAAAGAGAAAGAGAGAGTGGAGGAGACATGTTTAAGAGTGTAACTTTGGGAGCTTCTAGACGAGTTGTCTCAAAAGCAAGGGACAGTTGTGGGCAACCATAGCCTTTGGGTGAGCACTGATCACTAACCAGGTGTGATTCAGAGATAAAAATATTCAGAGGAGACAAAAATATCCAGAAGAGATAAAATATAAGGAGACAAGAAGCTCTAAGTCAGTCAGGAGACCAGGATTTTAATGTAATTCCACTATTCCACGTAAGACTGGATATTTACCTCTGGGCTTCAGTTTTCTACAGTTATAAATGGAGATAGTAATTCCTACGTGCCTACTTCAAAGATTCATTTTAAGGCTCAAAGGGGATAACATATGTGAAAACATTTGCCAACTGGAGAGAGCTATGTGAATATGTATTTGTTGTTGATTCATTCATTCATTTTATAATATTTCTATGCCAACATGTGCAAGGTATCGCTGTCATGATACCCATGGTTATCAGTCATGGGTCCTAACAGTAAAGGACATAAAGTCTACAAAATGATCCATTCAAGATTGCTTACATATATTTGAGGGGGCATTGTGGATGGAGCAAAGATAGCCTTAAAAGAGGTGGCATTGAACTTGGTGTTATGGCTTGTACTATGTATTCCCCAAATTCATATAATCTTAACCCCTGATGCCTCAGAATGTAACCTTATTTGGAACAGGGTCATTCCAGAGGCAATCAGTTAAATTAAGATAAGGTGGCTTCCCAGTTGGCTCAGTGTTAATGTAGAGAATCTGCCTGCAATGCAGGAGACCTGGGTTCAGTCCCTGGGTTGGGAAGATTTCCTGGAGATGAGCATGACAACTCACTCCAATATTCTTGCCTGGAGAATCTCCATAGGGGCTATAATCCATGGGATCACAAAGAGTCGGACATGACTGACGCAACTGAGCATGCATGCATGCATGCAGGAACAGCAGAACATACTGGAGTAGTGTGGGCCCCTAATCCAGTATGACTGGTATCCTTATAAAAAGAGAAAATTTGTACATAAACACACACACACACAATGGCATTTTAGTTACTCTGCTACAAGCTAAGGAACTAGAAGAAGCTAGAAGCAAGTGAGGCCTGGAGCAGATCTTTTCTTAAGGCTTGTAGAGGGAGCATGCCTGCTGTCACTTCGATTTTGGACTTCCAGCCTCCAGAACTGTCAGATAATACATTTCTGTTGTTTAATGAAGCCACTCAGTCTGTAGTAATTTGTTATGGCAGCCCTTGGAAATTCATACAGTTGTTTATATGGTAATACAAGAAAGACAGTTTATGTATAGAAATGTGTTATTAACATATTTACTATTATTATTAAATTAATAAAATGTAAATACAATCTTTATAATACAATAATATGGTACTAAAAGACCCTGATGCTGGGAAAGATTGACGGCAGGAGGATAAGGAGACGACAGAGAGAGATGGTTGGATAGCATCACAGACTCGATAGACATGAGTTTGAGCAAGCTCCAGGAGTTGGTGATGGACAGGTAAGCCTGGCATTCTTCAGTTCATGGGGTCACAAAGATTTGGACATGACTGAGCAACTGAACTGAGCTGATTATATATTATGTGAGATTCCCTGGTGGCTCAATCAATAAAGAATTTGCCTGCAATGCAGGAAACCAAGTTCGATCCTTTGTTCAGGAAGATCTCCTAGAGGAGGAAATGGCAACCCACTCCAGTATTGTTGCCTGGGAAATCCCGTGGACAGATTTTACAATAGTATATTATGTAATATACTATTATATAATATTAAGCACCTAGCACAGTGTTTGGCACACACTTGGCACCAAATAAATACTTATTGAATGAATATTTTAATAAATAAAAGGGAGATCACAGAAAGAGGAATAGATTGGCATCAAATATATGTATTTTTTATCTGTTTCATACTTTCTTTTCCTTTCCAGGCCAACCCTTTACTTATCACACATGCAAAAAAAGAGAAAAATCCACACTCCTGTGAAAAATGCTGCCATTTCCCCTGTGTTTACGCCAAGAAATTCTGTCTAGGAAAGTAAAGAAATAAAAAAAGGCAATAAAAAGGAATTCAAAACTTTTAAAAATGAAAGTTCTGAGACAAACTGCACTTTAAAAGATTGAAAGCTATGATTCCAAGAGAGAGAACACTGCCACAACAAATATTTCTCACAGAAAGGAATGCTCTCGGACATGGTGCTCTGATGAAAAGCCCTGAAGACCACAGGCCTCTATATGTCTGCGGCAGAAACAGCAATGGTCAAATTCACATCGGAAGTACACTCCTAAATTAAGTCGTTGAAACTGTACTCATAGAAAAGCATCTTATAAAATGCAGATGGAACTTTTGCAATCATTGCCTAGACCAAATGCTGTCAGAGAAAATGGATCTTAATTTACTCAACATATTTTGGTTTTGTAATTTTCAAGATGAATTCTTGACAATGTCTGAAAAAAACACGAGGCCCTTTCAAAGCAAGCTTTAAAAATGCACTCTGGAATGAGACAGGGAGTTGGGCATGTTCAGAGCAGATGGCAAGAGGGCTTGATTACTGTGTTCATATTTCTACAGATGTGTGTGTGTAGGGGGCCAGTTAGCTCAGGAAAAATCTCATCCACCTATTGGGAAAATATAGCTGTGGTAATGGTCAGGAACACAAATTTACCAAGTGGGATGCTAAATTTAGAGAAGTGAGTCAGATTTTCAACTAAGCAGAAAAATGATACAAATCTATGATCATAACCAGCTGCATGACTTTGGGGAAGTTACTCAACTTCTCCGGTTTCAGAATCTTCATCTGTAAAATTAAAAGATTAAATCATATAATCTTTAAAAGTTTCCTCTATTATCTAATTTTAAGAAGTGGTGGTTGGGGGGTCGGTACGTAAGAACCCTGTGAGCTCTGCAGAAAAAGAAAATAGTCCATGTCCCAGGTAATATTATTTCATGTTTACCCACAGTACCCAAGACACGTCTTTTGACATCATAAATACTTTTTTTATGATAAATTATCATAGGGACTAACTAGTGGGACCTGTCAGTCAAGCATCTGCCCACCTGCCACACTCTCACCCCAAGACTACCTGTTTCTCTCACTCGATTAGCAGTGGAGATTTCAGCTTTTGATTATCGCAAAAGGATTCTCTCAAAACAATACATTTCAAATGGATTTGCTTATTCACTCAGTCATTCATTTCACCATATAGTGATTGACAGAGTGGCCCAAACATAGTGCAAGGTACTGGTGCTATCAAGTGATGAAGTCAGACTGGCTCCGAATCTCATAAAGCTTACAACTCAATAGAGCAAGAGGTGGATTCAAGGAAGCACATGCAGGCGCTTCTAACAGAGTTGGAAAGAATGGAAAAGGAAAGTGTTATTGAAAAAAGTTATAGTTATGATGGCTCCCAAATGATGAGTAAGTATTAGCCAGATAAAGAATAAGATGAAGGGAGTTTAAATAGAAGAAACAGCCAAGGTCTGGAGACGACTGAGTTCATGGTGGATTCCTGGGGATTAAAACAATTTAGTCTGGATGGCTCATACAGCATAGGGAAGGAGGGCTGAGGGAAGGGACGGAAGTCTGGCTGGAGAGGTAAGCTGGACCAGATTGTAAGCGCCCTGCTGGGGAGTCAGGTGTTCATGCTGTGGGCAGTAGAGTTATGGAAAATTTTAAGCAGAGGATGTAACATGATGAGATGTGCATTTATGAAAAATCACTGATGCCCAGTGGCTCTCATCTCGGTAGTTTTTAACTGATCTGGTAGCTTTTAAAAATCCAATGCCTAAGTTCCTCTTCAGAATAATTATTTACAGTCTCTGGAGGTGGAATCTAGTCATCAGTAACTTTTAGAGTTCCTCAGATGATTCCATTCTAAGATTGTACAACTAAGACTCAGAACTACTGTATCAAAAGGAGGCAAGATCATCTAGGAGGCAACTGAGGAAATAAAGCTGAGAGCTGATGATGGCTTTTATTTTTTCCCAGAGAAGTATCAGAAATACAAGAGAGAGTATTCGATAAGTGTGGAGGAGAGAAAAATCCAGGATAAGCATCGGCACAATTCTGAAATCTTATTATATGGTTTAGATTTCAGAAACTACTTTAATAGTTTAAATATTTAAAAATATAACTAATTAAATGAGGTAGGCAAAACTAAAATTGAAAACAAATAGAAACAAGTGAACTTAACCAAAGATAAAACATAACTACAGGGAAAACAAAAACAGAATAAGCCCAAGGAATGTTTGAGCACAGGACTTTGACTATATTACCTCTATGCCAAAGCCTTTGACTGTGTGGATCCCAATAAACCGAGGAAAATTCTGAAAGAGATGGGAATACCAGACCACCTGACCTGCCTCTTGAGAAAACTATATGCAGGTCAGGAAGCAAGAGTTAGAACTGGACATGGAACAACAGACTGGTTCCAATAGGAAAAGGAGTATGTCAAGGCTGTATATTGTCACCCTGCTTATTTAACTAATATGCAGAGCACATCATGAGAAACGCTGGGCTGGAAGAAGCACAAGCTGGAATCAAGATTGCCAGGAGAAATATCTATAACCTCAGATATGCAGATGACACCACCCTTATGGCAAAAAGTGAAAAGTGAAAGTGACAGTGAAGTCACTCAGTCATGTCTGACTCTTAGTGACCCCATGGACTGCAGCCTTCCAGGCTGCTCCATCCATGGGATTTTCCAGGCAAAATACCGGATTGGGGTGCCATTGCCTTCTCAGAAAGTGAAGAGGAACTAAAAAGCCTCTTGATGAGAGTGAAAGAGGAGAGTGAAAAAGTTGGCTTAAAGCTCAACATTCAGAAAACAAAGATCATGGCATCCAGTCCCATCACTTCATGGGAAATAGATGGGGAAACAGTGGAAACAGTGTCAGACTTTATTTTGAGGGGCTCCAAAATCACTGCAGATGGTGATTGCAGCCATGAAATTAAAAGACACTTACCCCTGGGAAAGGAGTTATGATCAACCTAGATAGCATATTGAAAAGCAGAGACATTACTTTGCCAACAAAGGTCCGTCTAGTCAACGCTATGGTTTTCCCAGTGGTCATGTATGGATGTGAGAGTTGGACTGTGAAGAAGGCTGAGCGCTGCAGAATTGATGCTTTTGAACTGTGGTGTTGGAGAAGACTCTTGAGAGTCCCTTGGACTGCAAGGAGATCCAACCAGTCCATTCTAAAGGAGATCAGCCCTGGCTGTTCTTTGGAAGGAATGATGCTAAAGCTGAAACTCCAGTACTTTGGCCACCTCATGTGAAGAGTTGACTCATTGGAAAAGACTCTGATGCTGGGAGCGGTTGGGGGCAGGAGGAAAAGGGGACGACAGAGCACTGAGATGGCTGAAAGGCATCACCGACTGGATGGATATGAGTTTGAGTGAATTCCAGGAGTTGGTAATGGACAGGGAGGCCTGGGGTGCTGCAATTCATGAGGTCGCAAAGAGTCGGACATGATTGAGCGACTGAACTGACTGACTGAAGGACAAACAGAACTACAAAGTATCTTGAACAATAGTTTTCTTGATAGCAGTGACATGGATTTCAGTTATTTTAAAACTATTTTGTGTTTACTGCAGGGTGGCACCAATAAATGAACACTGATTTTGTTACGAATCAGGGTTTTCTTTGTAGCAGAAGGGAGATACAAACATGGCCAAGAAGAATTCTATAATATTGCATTGGAATTAGAAGATAGAAATATAAACTAATCACACAAACACACACACAGACACAAACACACACAAACTTAACTCCTAGCTCTGACTGCTGAGACATCTCAAATGCAATAAGCACATCTAGCCTAGGCCTTCATTTCTAAATACCATTCTTTTTGGAGAAGTAAATGATTTCTGAGCCAGGAAAGAAGCAGTACAAGATAAACCTTGGGTATCTTGTTTGCTAGAAAGTTTTAAAAAAAATGCTTTAAAAATGAGAGACATAAAAAAAAAGAAATAGGAGAAGGCATAAAGGGACTCACACTGGCCAAATTGGGGTCAATTTGAGCAACAAAATGAATAATGAGAGGAATGGGTAACAGAGAACTTTCAAGAATGGTCCATTATTCTATATTGACACAAATATATGTATATTTGTATATATATAAAGAAAGTAGGAAGAAGGAAACAGGGGAGGGAGGGAGGAAAGGAAAGGATGAAAGGAAGGAACAGAACAGGGAGGGAATAAAAAGAGGTGAATTTTGATAGAGTTAGAAAATCACTATTTTATAACCAACTTTATTAATAATTGATTCAGGAAAAGATCAGTTGATTAAATATTCTTTAAAAATAAAATATTTACACAATTTCAAGGTGTATTTCCCACAGATTCCTTATATTGCATAACGCAAAGGGGTACCTTGCAGGGGAGTAAGTTATCAGAGTTAACGTGGCCAACAATGGGACCCACTGACACCATGTGCCTCTGGATGCGATGTGCCGAGGACGCAGCATCACCTCCACGACATCCCTGCCAAATCCAGACCTGAGTCTGTTCATGAACAAACAATCAGACATATCCAAATCGACAGAATTCCATGCAGCCCATCATCTTCAAAAAAAATCAGTGTCATGAAAAGATAATCACTGAGACTGAAGATACGAGGCAACTCCTTGCAACTCATAATCCCTGACTGGCTCCTCGAATCGGGGTTGCATGAGGGAGGGAACAGCACAGGGAGGAGAGGCAACGTTTAAATATGGACTGTCTGTTAGGAAATAGTTAGGAATCAATATGAAATTTTCCGAATTTGATAACTGACCTGTGGTTATGTAAGAGAATGTATTTACTCTTAGAGATACATGGTGATTGATGTATTGAGGATAAGGGTCATGATGCTTGTAATGTTTGCAACTGACTCAACAATAATGATCATATATAACAATTATAAATATTGATACATAGACATATGTTACTGTGTTATTCTTACAACTCTGTAGCTTTAAATTTTTTTTCAGACAAAGAGCAAATTTCAGGATTTGAGCCTGAGCTAGGGGAAGTGCCCACCGATGCCCAGCTGAATGTCCATTTTCATTCAAGGAAGCCATTGACTTTGGGGTCACTTCAGTTTTTACAGTTAGGAGTCACCCAGCATCCTCCTCCAACCCAGGTGCCCACTCTCCAGCACAGCCTGCATCTCATAGTACTGGTTATTAATTTCTCCAAAGTCATTTACAAAGTCATTTGCAACTTCCTTGGTGGTTCAAATTGGAAAGAATCTGCCTGCAATGCAGGAGACCTGGGTTTGATCCTTGGGTTGGGAAGATCCCCTGGAGGAGGGCATGGCTTCCCACTCTAGTAGTCTTGTCTGGAGAATTACATGGACAGAGGAGTCTGGGGGGCTACAGTCCATGGGGTCCCAGAGAGTTGGATACGACTGAGTGACTAAGCACAACCCAAGTACAGGTGCTTGAACTGTTACAGTCCTTAGAAACTCATTTTTCTTAGGTCCAGGATACATAAACTCCCTGTAAATCCTAGAGTTAATGTGGTAAGAGCAATTCTAAAAAAAGGTCAAATGCAAGACATTTCGAGGCTTGAAAAAGCCACTGAACCAGGTGTAAATTTTTTCTCACCATCTTGCAAGGATTTTGGGTTTCCCCCTCAACATTCCTTCCTTGTCCCTTCCTTGCTAAGAGAATCCCCTTTTCAAAGAGAAGAAATTTGTACCCAACACAAGGCAAGACAGGTTGTTTGCCCAGACTCCCTCGCAGGCAGAGATGACCACATGACACAATGACATAATTCTGGTCAATGAAACTATCGGTAGAAGACTGTCAGGGCCCTGGAAAGGTTCCTGTTTTACATGATAAATAGGAAAGGCACCCCCTCTTTTCATCCTGCCCTGAATCTGGACTCCACCACTGAAGCAACTGAAGGAAACACTTCAAAAATCTCGTGTTGTCACTTAACCAACAACAGCAACTGCCTTTAAAAAAAAAAAAAAAAGTCTTGTTATAACAAAAAAAAAAAACCCCTCCTGTTGCTACTCGCAAACTAGTATGTTCTTAATGTGTGCATGCACACTAAGTTGCTTCAGTTGTGTCTGATTCTGTGTGACTCCACGGATTGTAACCTGCCGGGCTCCTCTGTCCATGGGATTCTCCAGGCAAGAATATTGGAGTGGGTTCCATGCCCTCCTCTAGGGAATCTTCCCGACCCAGGGACTGAACTCGTGTCTCTTATATCTCCTGCATAGGCAGGCATGTTCTTTGCCACTAGTACCACCTCGGAAAGCCTAACGTTCTTAATAGATACAATTGGGAAGATGATAACACCATTCACCTTGTTAGAAAACACTAGAGAATACACAAGGTTAAAAGCAACAAGTGCAGCTTTAGACTTTGAACCTAGGTTTCTGAGGACCAGATAACTGGGGTGTCCAATCAAGAAGCAGCTATGAGTGTTGGAGTGTTTCCTTAGGCATTTTGAATTTGGGAATGATGGATTCAAGGGAGGAAGGAGGGAGATCAAGGTGAGAAGATGATGTACATCAGCCTTCTGACCACTCATCACAGATAAGTAACACCTGAAATCATTTTCCCATATTTCTCCACTTTCTGTATTTTTGAACACACAAGAGGCAAAGGAACAGGTGGGGATTGTTTTTCCTTTGTGCTATTTCTGTTACCTGGGAAGTACCTGTTGTATATTTTTTTTTCTCTTAGGTAGAAAAGAAAAAATGAGAAACAGCTTTTAGAAATCTAGTTGTCTTTTATTTGTGAGTGGTAAGCACAATTGAGGGACCATTCTTTTCTAAATTAAAAAGAAATTCTGACTAGTCAGGAGAGTTCTATAGCTGATAACTCTCCAGATCAGCCCACCTTCTTTTCCTCCCTTTACCTCAGTGGTGATTTATCAGCAAAAAAAAAAAAAGGAGGGGATGGAGAAATTAAAAGAGAATAATGTGTTAAGAAAATAAAGTGAAGTGAAGTCGCTCAGTCGTGTCTGACTCCTTGCGACCCCATGGACTGTAGCCTACCAGGCTCCTCCGTCCATGGGATTTTCCAGGCAAGAGTACTGGAGTGGGGTGCCATCGCCTAGGCAATGTAGGTCAGGCTATATGGGTTGTAAGAACCAGGCTCACTCCGACAACCAAGTAATGGGGATTTGTTACATAATATGACTAAAAGGAAGGAGAGAGACACATTGGGCACCCCCAAAGAAGTAAGGAATTACTGGTATACCTTGTTTTACTATGCTTCACAGATATTGTACATTTTGTAAAATGAAGGTTTGTGGCAACCCTGTGTCAAGCAAATTTTCCAGTAGCATCTCTCATGTTGCATCTTCATGACACATTTCAGTAATTTTTATATTTTAAATTTTTTCATTGTTTTGTATTTGTTATGGTCATCTGTAATCAGTTATCTGTGATATTACTATTGCAAAAAGATTACAACTCAAAGGCTCACATGGACTTCCCTGGTGTTTCAGATGGTAAAGAATCCGCTTGCAATGCAGATCACAGTTCAATTCCTGGGTCAGGAAGATCTTCTGGAGAAGAAAGTGACTACCCACTCCAGTATTATTGCCTGGAGAATTCCATGGCCAGAGGAACCTGGCAGGCTATAGTGCATGTGGTCACAAAAGAGTCAGACATGACTGAATGACTAACAGTTTCATCTTTCAAAGGCTCAGATGATGGCTAGCACTTTTAGCAATAAAGTATTTTTTAATTAAAGCAGGTACGTTGTCTTTTAGACATAAAGCTATGGTGCACTTACTAGACTACAGTATAGATGTACCTTTTATATACATTGGGAAATGAAAAAAACTTGCTTTATTGTGGTGATCTGGAATTGAACCTGTAACATCTCTGAGATATATCTGCACAGCAGAGCAAAGTTTGATGCAGTACTGAAAGGTCATTCTAGAACCAAACTAGGGCTGAGAATTGGATTATTTTCTCTCAATAGCAGTCAATTGAATTTTCAGCTAAATGTAACTTGAGTGATTCTGCTGTTTATTTTTGTTTCCACACCTACTTTTTCACTACAAACTGACAATTTATCCTCTGATCAGTTTTCTCCACCTCATCCTTTCTGCTTCCTCCTACTGTGGGCTGGTATGTGCTTCTTCTCCTTTATAGCTTCATTGTATCATTTTAATTTCCTTTCCCATGGTCAGCTGACTTTCAGAATTACCTAGCTTAGAATTTAGAGCAAGATTGAAGTGGCCTGGCTGTAGTGGCCACGGTTGAGCAGAGAGGTACTACAGAACAGCTATCTCAAAAGCCAATCCCAGTAATTTTTGTCCTTGGATAAGGTTTCCACCCCTGTTCCAATCAGTGTAGATGGGAAATGTCACATTGAAATAGCCAAGATCCCTTTTCTTTAGCAATGACCATGAATGGAGCAGTTTCCTTCAAGGATAGAGTCTGGAGGAAGTAACTCATGGGGGGCTTGTGTGTACCATCAAAAAAAAGAGGAAAATAAGAAATATGCTGATAAGTATAATGGTATTCAGAGAATAATTTTCTAACTATATTCGCAAAGCCAGACCCTGTAGGGTAGTTGTAGATGAAATGAGATATTAAATATGCTGTTATGAATAGCTGATGTGATTTAGAAAGATGACTGCTATTTCCCTGCAGTGGTATCAAATGACTGGGTTTATTTTCTCAAAGACCTTAGTAACACATGCTTGAAAAAGCTTAGCACTTCTGCTTGGAATATAAATGTCAAACTGTCAAAATCATAAAAATGCTCTAAAACAATTTCTGGAAAATGCGTAATAGAAAAGAGAAATGCATAAACATTATAAAAGAGGTCAAATATAAATGTCAATCAATAAAATAGGTGAAATAGATCGCTATAATTGCCCCCACCTTAAATCTTAATTTCATTTGGAATTCAATCTATATAATTTCTTTTTTCAAATTCCATTTAGAATAATATCCTGTTGATAATTTGTAGCTTTTCATGCACTGTGCCAGGTGATAAGACGTCATTTCTGAAGCATTCTGTTCCCTTATTTAGCATCTTTACAAAACAAAACAAATATCTTGATTATTTCATGCTGAGTGAAACATTTTAGCACATTTACAAGGTAATGTTATTTAGAATCATCTTCAGAACATTTTCCTTCTGCTTATTTCTTGTAGTTGAAAGGCATGGTATGCAAATTCATTTTTAAATTCTTGTGTGTTTCCTTCATGGGTTCCCTCCCTCCTTTAGTATTAATTTTGGCAAATGAGACCATCTATCTTAGGTCTTCCTTAACATAGCTGAAGTTCAACAGTTTTCCCAGCATTCTCTTTGCTGATCTTCTTTTCTGTTGCTGATCTTAGCCTTCCAGCCTCCAAATCTGTGAGAAAATGAAGTTTGTTGTATAAGCCATGCAGTCTATGATATTTCATGAGAGCCAGGGTAGACTGATTCTGCTGGGCCTACTCCTCATTAATAACACTGTTTTACTCAAAATGCATGCTTTTACATTTATCACAGTTGGTCTGCACAGTTCATTGAAGGGCTGGAAATGACCTTTGGACTTTTCAGACACATAATTGCTTAATTTGAAGCCCAGGAATATCCCAGTTTAGCCAACATGAGTATGCCACTTAGAACTTTCTCAGAATAGAAAACTGTCTCCCACTGCTAACCTGCAAGATAACAGCAAGTGCGCCAAGACCAGAGCAAGACCAGAAGCTGACTTCCTACCAGTGCTGCCTGTAGAGGAAGGAGACTGGAAGGACTGAGCTAGTCCACAGCGTCTCAGTGAAGCCTGCCTCCTTAAACACGGAGTCTTCATTCACCTCCAAACCCGAGTCTTTTAATCCATAGGTTTCAGGAATTGGGGATTTCACAAACCAGCAAAAGTACTGGAAAAACTGAGAAAGGAAATGCCAGGTTTGGAGAACAACAGTGGCCGTCTGTTTCTTAATATCCCAAAAGATATTTGATATCCTAATTGAAATGACAAATTCAATAAGAGTAAATGAAATGTTAGCTGTCTTCAGTGTAGCTAGGAGACAGCGAACACCACAACTTTCAAATCACCAGTGAGTAGAGAGGAAAAATCTGACAGTTCGCACTTCTCTCCTGCTGTTGGCAAGCCTGTGAGCCAGGAGAGCAGGTAAGGGGAAGTCTAAGAGTCTCTGAAAAGGAGCAGAAAGGAAAAGGGACTTGGAAAAAGCAACAATAAAATCATCTCTAGAAAGAGAAAGTGCAACATTAAAGGCCAAGACTCTGAGCACACGTGGGGACTTGATAGAAAGCTCACAGCACGAGTTGCAGGGGCTGGATGCGGCAGCTCTGATGAAGCAGTGCATCCAGAGAACAAGGCAGCGGAAGAAAAGGAGGAATGCCAAAGCCGAAACTAAGTATCCAGCGAAAAGAAACACGGTACACTGGGCTCTTTACCCTACAGCAACAAAATCCATTTTCTGCTGCTAAAAACCCTCCCAAAATAAGCCACTAAAGAAAACTGAGCAAGTCCACCCCAACTAAATAAAATATCCTCAAATAAGCATGTGGTATATGAAAAATTACTTCCACTTCCCACCCTCTATTTCCTCTTCTTGGACTCTAAAATCCCTGTGGATGGTGACTACACCAATAAATCAGATGTTTGCTTACTGGCAGGAAAACTATGACAAACCTAGACAGTATGTCGAAAAGCAGAGACATGCCTCTGCCAACAAAGGTGCCTATAGTCAAGGGTATGGTCTGTCTAGTGGTCACATACGGTTGTGACAGCTGGACCATAAGGAAGGCTGAGCGCTGAAGAATTGATGCCTTTGAACTGTGGTGCTGGAGAAGACTCCTGAGAGTCCCTTGGACTGCAAGGAGATCAAACCAGTTCATCTTAAGGGAAATCAACCCTGAATACTCACTGGAAGGACTGATGCTGAAGCTGAAACTCCAATATTTTGGTCATCTGATGCGAACAGCTGACTCACTGGAAAAGTCCCTGGTACTAGGAAAGACTGAGGGCAGAAGAGGAAGAGGGCATCAGAGGATGAGATGGCTGGATGGCATCACTGATGCAATGGACATGAACTTGGGCAAACTTCAGGAGATGGTGAGGGACAGAGAGGCCTGGCATGCTGCAGTCCATAGGGTCACAAAGAGTCAGACATGACTGGGTGACTGAACAACAATATGAAAAAAGTAGACTAAATCAGAAATACAAGTACTAAGGACAGAAATGCACAGAAATAGGGAGAGATGAGAGTTGACTAAATGTGGGGGGGGGGAAATTACACCAGAAATAAAGATTAAATTACTAAGTGTCTGAGAGAGTAGACTTGGATAAAAAATTAACAAAAATTCTTGATGAAAAGCAGGCAAAGAAAGAAATAAAGCAAAAAGTAAAAGAAGGTCACAAAGAAAGTGGAAGACAGGCAAAGAGAGTTCAACGTGTTAATTAATGTCCCAGAAAAACAAAAGAATGGAATAGAATTCATATTTAAAACTGTAACCCAAGATCACTTTACAGAAATAAAGACCTCAATCTACACATAAAAAGGACGCATTATGTACCAGGAAAACTGACCTGGAATGACCAACTCTGATACATATCCTAATAAAACTATTAGACTCTGAAAATAAGGAAAAAATCCTTGCATTTCCAGGCAAAAAGACAAATAATGTAAAGGCAAGAAAATCAGATTTATATCAGACTTTTCAGAAACAACACACAAAGCAAAACAAAAGTGAAGCTATAATTTTCAGGAAACTGAAGGAAAGAAAATGTGAACTAAGGATATTAGAGACAACTGAAATAGTCTTTAAGAAACAAGACTACAGGAAAATAATGTTGAACCTGCAAGAGCTCAGAGAGTACTATATAAACATGTAGTTATAAAAGCTTCTACGGCATGATCTTCATCCAGCCAATAGCTGACAGAGAAAATAGGCAAAGGGACTATGACATATATGAGCAATCACACATATGAGCTCACAATATATGTGAGTATTCATATGTTTAATTGTAGCATTTACACTGAAATAAGGGTGGATTATTTCTTCTACCTTTGTAGAAGAAAACAAAGGTAGAAGAAAAACAAATATTCTATGTTTTGATAAAGTAGAAAAATGTAATTAAAAATGAGAAAAGGGAGAGAAAAGGGGGACAAGATGTAAAAAAAGAACACCGACTCTCATTTAGATAACAGGTGAGATTTAAGGATATGATTTAAAACTGACACACCAGAAAATAAAAATTTAAGAAAAAAAGGAGATTAAAAATCCTATATTAATACAAAGGCACCACTAAGATAAAAATATAAACCTTTGTAAATACCAAAAGGAATTTTTAAAGTAGAAAAGATAAACATAATTCATAATTAGCCCAAACATAGTTAATGGGGCTTCCCTGGTAGAGGATAAAAATATAAACCTTCTTGAACACCAAAAGGAAATTTTTTTAAAAAGGCAAGTAGAAAAAAACAATGTAACATAATACATGCAGAAATTACAACATAGCAGATTTAGCCCATAGTAGTCATGACAATAAATGTGAATGGGCTTAACTCAAGGTCAAAAGACACATTTTAAAAAACACTACTGAACAAGAAAAAAAGAAAAGGACACTTTATAACGTTAAAATCACATTCACATTTAGGATGTAACAGGTATGAATATCTATACAACAAATAACACAGTAACCATATATGTAAACAAACACTGCAAGAGATGCAGGGAGAAACAGAGAAATACACTACTAATAGAGACTTTAACACGGAGTATGAGACAGGTCAAGAAAATCAAACAAAAAAGTGTATGTATGAACTGAACAACAAGAGTGTGAAAATATACAGAATAAGAAATAACAAAGAAACAGCTATGATACAGAGAAAAAATTTTAAAACATTAGTTTGCTCACTTCAATAGAAATACACATGGGAAAACTCGAAGAAATGGACACTTTCCTAGAAAAGTATATTTGACAAACTGATTCCTGTAGAGATAGAAAGCTTAAAAATTTTTTGCATAAAAGAAATAAAATTATCAAACAATTACTCCACACACACACACACAAAAAAAAACACCAAGCCCAGATGTTTTCATGGAAGAATTAATAAATTCGTCTACATAAATTTTGCATGGTAAGAAAACATAACCAGATTCAAAATCACAAAGATACAAAATTGGTCTTTAAACATGAAAGATGCCTAACTTTACTCATAGCAGTGAAATGCAAATGAAGGTATAATGAGTTACCATTTCTCACTCATGTCAAAAATTCAAAAGCTTGACAATTTTAAGTGAAGTTTTGGGTAAGTAAATGGCCTCATACATTCTTAGCGGAATATGAATTGTCTCAACCTTTATGGAATTTGTTAATATCTAATAAAACGTCATATACACGTTGTGGACTATTAGCAAGCCCACTTCTAACAGTCTCCTCTGAACGTATACTTCAAACAAACCAGAAATAGGTATTTAAGAACATTCACGGTAGCATTACTTGTAGTTTTGCAAAATACTGAATACTATCTGAACGCACAAGCATAGGAGATTGATCAGATAAATAAATTAGGGTACCTACACACCCTGCAACACTAGGCTGCTACAAAAAAAAAAAAAAAAAGAGAGAGAGAGAGAGGATCTCTAATAGACTTAGCCATGGAGTGATTCCTGAAGATATTAAGTGAAAAGAACCATATGAAATACTAATAAACACATGAAAAACATTGCACTTCATTCATTAGGGAAATTTTCCTGTGATATATCATTTTATATGTACAAAAATGCCTACAATAAATAACAGTCATTAACAAATGATGTTAAAGATGTAGAGATACGGGAACCCCCTAAAATTGCTGCTGGGAATGTAAAATGGAATACTACTGGAAAATAGTATGACATTTTCTTAAAAACTTAAATATAAGTTTATCAAACAACCAAACATTTCCACTCTTAGGTATCCATCCAAAAGAAATGAAAACCCAAGTCCATAAAAAAGACTGGCAGGTGAACGTTCATAGCAGCAATGTTCATAGCAGCATTGTGCATCTTAGTGAAGAAGGAAGCAACTCAAATGTCTATCAACTATTTAAAGGATAGATAAAATATAGGAGATTCATATAATGGAATATTCATTAGCAATAAGAGTACTGATAGAAATGCTAACATGGCTGAACCTCAAAAACATTATGCTAAGTAAAAGAGGCCAGACTAGAAATATAATATTGTGTGATTCTATGTATATGAAACATCCAGAAAGAGGTTAAGGGTTGCCTGGAACTGGGGAGAACATTTGGACATGAGGATTTTTGCCAGGATGATAAAAGTATTCCAGAATTGCAGTCAGGTTGCACAACTCTTAAAATGGGTGAATTTCATGCCACTGAACTATACCTCATTTTTGTGAGGGCATATATGTAAACCAAGCACCAATAAAGTTGCATTTTATAAAAGCATGTATATTAAATGACTAATGCTCCCAATTTGTCTGATTCTTCCAGATTTTGCACTAAATACTCCATGTGCCAAGAAACAACGGTCCTAAGCAATAACCTCAGATATATAGATGACAACACCCTTATGGCAGAAAGTGAAGAGGAATTAAAAAGCCTCTTGATGAAAGTGAAGAGGAAAGTGAGAAAGTTGGCTTAAAGATCAACATTCCATCACTTCATGGGAAATAGATGGAGAAACAGTGGAAACAGCGGCAGACTTTATTTGGGGGGGCTCCAAAATCACTGCAGATGGTGATTGCAGCCATGAAATTAAAAGACGCTTACTCCTTGGAAGGGAAGTTATGAGCAACCTAGATAGCATATTCAAAAGCAGAGACATTATTTTGCCAACAAAGGTCCATCTAGTCAAGGCTATGGTTTTTCCAGTGGTCATGTATGGATGTGAGAGATGGACTGTGAAAAAAGCTGAGCGCCAAAGAATTGATGCTTTTGAACTGTGGTGTTGGAGAAGACTCTTGAAGAGTCCCTTGGATTGCAAGGAAATCCAACCAGTCCATTCTAAAGAAGATCGGTCCTGGGTGTTCATTGGAAGGACTGATGCTGAAGCTGAAACTCCAGTACTCTGGCCACCCCACGCGAAGAGTTGACTCATTGGAAAAGACTCTGATGCTGGGAGGGATTGGAGGCAGGAGAAGGGGAGATGAGAGGATGAGATGGCTGGATGGCATCACTGACTCGATGGACGTGAGTTTGAGTGCACTCTGGGAGTTGGTGATGGACAGGGAGGCCTGGCGTGCTATGATTTATGGGGTCGCAAAGAGTCGGACATGACTGAGTGACTGAACTGAACTGAAGCAAACTGGGAGGGTTGGTTTCCCTGCATGAATTCTACCTTTTGGATAAGAAAGGAGGGATATGAAAACACATGATTTTTCTTCAAAAAGAAGCAACACCAAAAAACAGTGACAGTGGAATTGGATACCTACTTGGCAGGGTGGGAAATGGCACAGAAGGGTAAGAGTGACACTTCTCTAGTATACTTTTTGGGACAGTTCTTATGTTTAGAAGCATGCTCATCTTCTATATTCTCTTAATAAATAAATGTATAAGGATGCGAAGTGGGTGGTGTGGGTGAGTCGGGGGAAGGAACCTTAAATCTGGAAGAAAGCTGAAACAAATGAACCCAATTTATTTAGAATAAAGTACATTATCACAGTGAAGGAGAAAAAAAGGATTGATCTAAGTAACTCATGAACACAGAATGTAATTACATATCCTCAGTCTTGGGCAGAGTAAAAGGAGTGAAAGAACTGTAAACAATCTTATAGTCCTTTAAGTGTGCTTTCTACAGTGATAGAGCAAAAGAAATTCTAAAACTATTTTGAATGTACTGTAGGACTGAACAAGTGAATATTGATGTTTCGGGGAGTCGGGATTCTAGGGAAGGGACACAGAAATATGGAATGGGAAAGTAAGAATGAACCTTAGGAGGATGGATTGCAATTGGAGGTATTACTGTTAACTCACGATTTCTGAAATCACACATAATGTGCATATAACATGTAAAATGTACGTGTACATGATTTGTGTGTACATGTTTGTACATGCACATTTCCTAGTTGTCTGAATCAGCCTAGAAGCAGATGACGTCCAGTAGTAATGAGCCCACTCAGTAGCCAGACCTGTGTATCTCTTATCATCCCCCAGGGTTCCCTGGAAAAACTGCTGATTCTAAATTGTGGGACATACTTAAGATAATGTACTTACAGGAAAAAAAAAAAAAAAAAGATTACGTGGAAGCCACAAGAACACATAAGTCAGACTGAAATAGAAGGTCCACATACTGATAAAATCTAAGACCATTTAAGTATCAAAATAAGTAATGAATTATAAGCCGTTGAAAAAAATAAAAAACCAAAATAAGTTACTGTAAAAATTCATGTGGGTAGATATGGATGAATGAGAGGGTGGAGACAAAGAAGGTTCATATTCAGACAGTAGAACAGTGTCAGCAGGTACATAGATATGCTGGCATTGGGAAAATCACCATTTTGAAACTATCAAAGTAAAGACTGAATAAGCAAGAATCATCGATGGATACTAAATGCTGGGGGTAAAACACTGATGTTGCTATTTAGCCACTAATCATGTCCAGCTCTTTTCGACCCCATGGATTGTAGCCCGCCAGGCTCCCTGTCCATACGATTTCCAAGGCAAGAATACTGGAGTGGATTACCATTTCCTTTTCCAGGGGATGTTCCCCGCTCAGGGATCCAACCTGAGTCTCCTACACTGACACACAGATTCTTTACCACTTCCTCAGATTGCTTATCAGGTGCAAGATAAAAATAGTAACTATACATTTGAGAAACTGACCACCACCTTGACCGAGTGACCAAAATTAACACCAGTGAGGAGCGGATGGGTCACCGTGTAGTATTCTGACCAAGAAAGCGTAAGTTAAATCTAATCATGAGGAAACCCAAAACAAGGAACATTCTATTATACAGCGAGGCGGGGGCAAGAGACAGAAGACTCTATTTTTCAAAAACACAAGTAAACACCATGAAAGAAAAAAAGCCATGGAAATGACCCAGGGTAAATGGACCCAGGAGCTTAAAGGAAGGAAAACAAACAAATGACAAAATAAAAATGGTAAAATCTTAACATTAGGTCAATCTGGATAAAAGGTGTTGATGTTCTTTGCACTATTGTTCCTCTTGCTAAGTTTTGGTAAATTTGCCATCAACTTGAAACTATTTCAAGTTAGTAACCAATCAGGAAGGCCTTACATTGGGTTACCAGCCTCATTTTGCCAAACAAGGTTATCACAATAATGCAATCATGAAAAAACTCCAAACTACAATTATATCATTTTGTTTAAAAATATTGTGAGAAGGCATTTTAACCATCTAAAACATAGTTATGGTCTCAAATAAAAGGAGGCCTCTTTAAAATAAATTTAATTTATGAGAAAGACTTATCACAATGTCTTTTCTCATTTCTTGCTATGTCAGCTTGGTCAAGGAAACTGTATTCTAAACATTGCATTTTCGGCAATGGATAAAGTACAGTTCAGTGGAAAGAGTGTGGAATCTGGAGACAAATGTTGAATTCAAATCCTGGCTCTAGCAATTACCAGTTTTGTAGTTTTGTAACTGAAGCTCTCTTAGCCAGGTTCCTCAATTGCAAGGTAGATGACAAAGTCAAAGGACTGCAAAGAGAATTATAAGAAATTGATGAATCTAGAAAAATGCTTGATATAGAGGTGTTCAACAAATGTCTCCTTTTTCCTTCCCACAGGAACCACTTTTCTGTTCTCTGGAGTTGTATCTGACTCCCTGATCCCAAAACACAAACCACTACGATCAAGTAAGAAACTGAATTATCCTGAGACTAAATCTCCTTTCTGGAGGTAAATTTCATGAAAACGGAAAAACGGAGATATTGCATAGTAGAATAAAAAGATAAAAGACATTAAAAAAAAAAAAAAAGATGAGCTGAGACATGACTGGTTAACAGGTGAGTTTTCTTAAGGAGGGAAAGACAACAGGAAGAAAGTACTCGTTCATGTTAGAAAAGTCTGCTGCTCAAAGAAAAGAAAGGCAGTATTTTTTCTCTTCATGTATTCACAAGTCTGTTTTACAAATCACCATTCATCTGCTTCCAAGAGTGAAAAACAGCTTATGCCTAAAACACACAGTATTAAAATCACCAAATTATACGTGTTTTACTAGCTAAGTATCACTAAAGAAAAAAAATCAGTATGTCTGTAACTTATGATATTTCATTCAATTGTCTATCAGTTTTTTTGCTTTCCTCCACGTTTCTGTTTACAGCTAAGTGGATGATTTCCTTTTGTATTGCTAATGACAGTAATTCTTTAAAAATCTATTTTCTAAAATGGGAAATTTTTAAAGAATAACTAAATTGCATTAGAGCAAAAAATTTATATCATCAACAGAAATTAGTTTAACATTTAAAATCTTTATAAAAGATAAACAAATTCTGATTTTTTCCTTTATTTTATCATAATTGAAAAATGAAATCACTTTAACATGAATACTTGATACATAATTTCCTTAGAATTTCTCTATGGTGAAACAAAACTGTACATATTTAAAGAGTGTATATAATATTATTAACACTCATGACAATTTCAAACCAACTAGCATTGGTATAGCTTCAAATTACTATGAGTTGTGGCTATTTATGGAAAAAAGGCGCAAAGCTTATTAGGGCCCAGCATACCAGAAAGATTTAATCTTACATTGTCACAGAGCTCAAAAATGGCAGTAGAATGTGAAGACACTACAAACTGCCATTGCTTCTCATAAGTCTCTTAAAACAAAGGTTGGAAAAATACTCAGTACCTCAAATACACTAACTAACAAAAATATCTCCATCAACTACTTTTTGCCCAGAGTGATTAAGGACAAAAAAATAGGAATTCTTGTTGCTTTATTATCTGATAAACTGCTAATAAGCTCCCCTTAGAAGTTCTTTAGACATTACACCAAGTTGTCTTGGTCTTCTGATCATATATATATTCACATATATATATGCATTTTTTCAAGTAAAGAAATGTTTAACAGATGTAAACTATTTATTGAATATTTGCCACCAAATATTGTTAAATACATTATCTTGCAGCATATCGCTTTCAAGTTAAAATGTCAGAAACAAACACCAATATTTACAATTCTTTTAAGGAATGTTATATAATGACACATTAAGGCGTAAATTCTTTTGGCTTATAATTCTTAAAAGAATGATAATAGCAAAAGTGATGCAAAATCTTCAGTGTGAGATTATGATTAAGCTACATTTTACAAAAATATGGTGTAAGATGGCAATAATCCCATTCAACATCCTGGATTATTAGATCCCTTCAGGAGGGACTGATAATTTATACAGTCAAACTTTAAAATTTACAGATAAAGGCAGTCCAATACTGCCACTGAGAAGTACATCTCTTAACATATACAACTCTCAGGCCACAGTTTTGAAGGTCTGAAGTATCAAGTTGGTTTGATGAATTAGTCGGTTGGCACTTATGAACACATTTATTGCCCTGTTTCAAAAACAAAAAAGAAAAGAGTATTAATTTTATCCCAAAAAATTAATCCTTTAAAAATATTTATACTTAAAAATGACCAACTAGCAAAAGCAATAAGATCTATTTAGGAACAATAACAACAAAGGCAAGTTAGTACTGAGTAGCAACTTTTATGCCAGCTTGGAAGTTAAGTGTCCTGCATCATTGGAAACTATCTAGGAGTTACTGCCCCCTAGTGGTCCTGGCTGGCAATAAGGTGTTGGTGGGCTGCTAATGATGGGTGGTGCCTCAACAACCAGAATTCATTTTATAGGTCCAACATGTAACTGGCCAAAAAGGAGGATTCGAACGTAGTCTCCAGCTGTGGTTTCACAGAAGTTATCAAAATAAGACCTACTAAAATACCATATTCAGTCTCAAAATTTGTATATCAATGGGATGATGCTTGGGAAAAGGTTCATTACTTTGAATCTGATTCATCCCTATCCTTACCTTCCTTCAAAAAAAAATTGAATTACTTTTAGAATATACTTTTAAAACAAAATAATCATGTGGTTTCAATATTTAAGAGTTGACAATGTGTAAAAATATGTTCTTAAAAATTACCTCATTCTGAACCACATTTTCTATCAGCCCATCCTCATGTGATCTGGAGCACAGAGGTGACGCTAGTCCCCCTGTGTGGCGTTATCAGTTTCTCAGGAGCATAGCTAAAGCTTGTACAATTACCCCTCAGTATCACAGGACTGGTTCCAGGAGTTCCCTCAGAAACCAGAATCTGTGGATGCTCAAGTCCCTTATATAAAATGGTGTAGTATTTGCACATAACCTAGGCACATCCTCCAGTATACTTTAAATTATCTCTAGATTACTTATTCCTAATATAGTGTAAATGCAATGTAAATAGCTGAAGTATAATATAAATCCCATGAAACTTTCTGGAATTTTTTTCTCCAAAAATTTTCAACTGGTTGAATCCAGGGTTGAATCCAGGGATTTGGAGTTTCCCAGGTGGCTCAGTGGTAAAGAACCCACCCGCAATGCAGGAGACGCTGGCTTGATCTCTGGGTTGGGAAGATCCCCTTCTCCTGGGGAGAAGGCTACCCACTCCAGCATTCTGGCTTGGGAAATCCCATGGACAGAGGAGCCTGGAGGGCTACAGTCCATGGCGGGCAAAAGAGTTGGACACTGAGTGACTAAACAATAACAAAGGGATTTGGAACCTGTGGATATGAAGGGCTGACAATATCTTTATCTTAGGCATTCCTCAACAAAGGGGGCCTAGGAAAAATTAAATGAATCAATGCAAATTCATCCTCCTATTGAAAAATGGCTTAAAGATGAGGCTCTATTAATAATTTTCAACTTTGAGGACACAGGGAGAAAACGTGGTTATGTTATTCATATGCAAATAATGGTAAATTAAAGAAGCTGCTGAACGGAGAAAAAGTAGTAGCAGGGAGCCTGAATAATCCATATGCCTGTTTAAGCTGTTAAGAATAACTTTGGGACCAAGGACAAAGATTTTTAAAAACTGAACCCAAGTGATTCTACTGTACAAACAGGGATGAGAGTAAGTAATTTTACATTAATCAAAGTTATGCTCTAAATGAATTTCTACCTTTTAATGTGCTTATCCCATGTTGTTCTTAATTAATCAGTATCATAAATAATCTCCTTAATGCAAATTATTCTTTTAATGTGCTTTTTGGTTATTTGGACTTAGCAGAGGAGACCAAGGAAAAACAGGTGTAAGTTTATTTTCAGAACACACCTGCCAGCTTATTAAACTAAATCAACAAAGTTCATTTTCCTTTAAACAACCTGAGTAGTAGTATTAAACAACACAAAATCATTAATAATATTTAGCTCAATATCTTTAATTTATAATAAAATGGAAATATTTCAATCTGTTTGAACTATTAAAAATGACTTTGAAAATCATTATACCATTCTAATGTATTTTATTACTTTTTAATATTACTACAATAATACTGTAATAGTTTGACATGGATATTGGGATCTTAAAATGTCAGTGGTGGGACAGGATGTTAAAGCTCCCTGCCAACGATAGCTGAAATAATCATTATTTATTCTTCTGCTTCAAGCACTGATAGAAAATAGTCTTGTCCACAAAATTCTATTTGAGGTACAAAGAATTCTCTATAAAGTATGAGGTTGCAGAAGACATAGCCTTTGGATCAGCTTATACATTGTATGTACATGTGTATTATACATAAATCACACAGTATTTCTTGGTTTTCTAGAATGTTCTGTAGCCAAGTGTATGCAAATTTTAAAATAATATCTAATTTACCTTTTTAGTATACTTTCTGTCTTACAGAAAGCCTCTCTTCTAGGACAGTGGATCACAACTTTTTGTGGCCCTTTAAAAACACATTAAGTACTTTTAAAAAACACCTGAACCCTGGCCCCACTCAAGCCAATGGAATCAGAAGCTCTGAAGGTGGGGTCAAGGCACTGGGATTTTAAAACACTGAATATCAATGATTTTAATGTGCAAAAAGGATTGAGAACCACTGTTTTAACTATAGTACAACAGTTCTTAACAGACCTGTAGCATCCATATCATCTAGAAATTTCTTAGAAATTCTAAGAAATTAGAATGTTACTTCCTGGGCCCACCCCAGACTGACAGAATCAGAAACTCTTGGTAGGACCCAAAAATATTTTGTCTATAACAAGCCCTCCAGATGACTCTGAGGCTATTCAAGTTTGAAAATCACTGCTTCAGGGGTTGGTAAAGTAGCCCAATAAGCCAAATCTCACTACTGTACGGCCTGAAAGCTAGGGATACTTCTAGATTTTTAAACAGTAAAAATTTTTTAAAAATCAAAATAATATTATGAGACAGTTGAAAATTATTCAATTCAGTGTCTATAAAGTAAGTTTTTATTAGAACACAGCCACAGCCACAAAAATGCTCACTTGTTTCCATATTGTCTACAGCTGCTTCTACACTACAGCAGCAGAGGTGAAGTGCTATAGCTGCAACAAGCTCACCAAGTTAAAATATCTGCCATCTGGCCCTTTTCAGAAAAAGTCTGCAACTGCAGCTCCAGACTACAATAATGGCTGGATTATCAAACACCCCCTTTCCATTTGTAACAGTCTATCTTAGTAGTTGGCTTAAGTATTAATAATATAGTAAAAGAGTTAAATATATATGGTTTCAGTATTATAGAAAGCCACATAATGTTATAATTTTAAAAGGGGGATAAATGATAATACTTACTTGCCATCTTTAAAATAGGTTTTCAGAGTATCACTGAAACTTTTAGAGTACTTTACGAATTCTTTCTTTTGGTGTTCGAGTGCCTAAAGACATCAAAAATAATAATAAAAAAAATAAAAAACAAGTAAGAAAAGAGAAATAACATAAAGACCAAAGTCAGAGACAGAAGATTACACAGAATTAAGAATACACCTTATATCATAGATAATCAGTTTTAGGAGTATTCACTTAAATACACATTTAAGAGCACATTCAAATTCAAGGACACATCCAGTCATTAATGATACAAAACCATTTTCAATAATTCAAGTCTTATTATTCAATGAAACAACTAGATATAAACCAACATCTAAGGTGGCAGCTTGTAAGGTTTCTACTAAACTTACCCTGCGGTTCTGGTATTGATATTTCTTGAAGACATTGTTTACTGTATCAAGAAGTTCTTTTATTGCACTAGCTATATCCCTGTTGGGTGAGGAAAAAAAAGAATCTTCTTAAAATCAGTTTCATTTGAAAGAAGTCTCTATACACAGCTATGTTTAAGAATCACTATACTTAATTACCATATGAACACTGCATCGAGCCAAATATTTGACTGGCTGGTTAAGTGGGGGATTTAGCCTGTATCCTCCTGTGCTCGATCCCAGCTACTCTTGCACTGCTAAGGAAACACTACACAACTAACATCAACTTTCCCCAAACATTTTCATTTCATTCAGCATTACCTACTCAAATTTATAAGAGACCTCTGACTCTCATCTTTTCCTGTTACGACTTTTCCTTTCTCATGTAGGTAAATTTGAGCAACTGTATTATTCACTTTTGCTATCTCATGAACAATTATATGAAATTTTGCTATTACATGTAATTCACTCCTGTATTTAAAACACTTCAAATTATAGACCTGATAGTTTTGATGTTTAAAATATTTCCTCCTCAGACGTAGCTATTCTCCCTTAAGACACATTTATCTAGCCTCCTCTCTAACAACCACATATTCTCCTCTTTCAAATCTTTGCTGTCACTGTTTTCCTTAGGAAATATATTTATATTTCTGGGAGAGACAAAATCAGAATATTCTTCTACCTTAACCTTTCCAACAATCATCCTTTGACTACATACGCATCAGCATTTTTCTCCCCTTTCTAAAGAGAGAAGAAATCAATCATTCTCATTTGAGTTGACTTTTCTTCCTATCCCTGTATCATTTTTAAAAATTCTCATCTTTTCTATCTTTGCCCTTTTGAATTTCTGTGTTCTAACTTCATAGCAATATTCTAGCAAACTGAACTTATTGTAATTCTGCATTCTCAAACAGCCTCTCAGTCTCTAAGGCAAATCTTCTCTTTTTCATATCCATTCTCTTAGCTGTTAACTGCTACAAATTTTGCTCTTCAAATGCAATGCAAGTGTAAAGATATGAATTAGTAAAACATCAATCTATTCTACCCAAAACACAACCTTTTATTACCTACCTTTTAATCACAAATGTCAGATTTTAGTTATTTCATACTTAAAACATTTCAGCTAAACTATTTAAAGAAAACCAAAAAGCTCCATGTCCAGATTTTTCTGTGTGTTTCACAGTTTATTTTTAGTAAATAAGCATATGAAAATTCTAAAAATTACAAATATAAAAGCTCTTGGTATAAAAAAGCATTTTAGCTTATTCTGCAGTAGTAATGACCTTCTAATTCAATATTTCAATAAATATTTCCTTATTACCTCTTGAAAGTCACACATCGGTAACAGGCTGAAACATTAAAACATTAGATATTCAAAAAGGACAATAAGTTTACACAGAAATTATACCTGTCCACTCTTTTTTTTTGACCTCTAGTAATAACAATTTTTAGTTACATTAACTGTTCCTTTATGTTTTCAGGAAAATTGTATCCCTGTATTGCTGTGACAGGTATTAAGCCCCCTACTGCTTAATGACGGTGTCGTACAACCATCCTATTATGTGAGAAAAATGACAATTTCAACAAATTTAAAAATGTCCAATCTCTGGATATGGAAGATTCTTCAAACCCCTGTGGGTCTGAAGTAAGCTTATTCAAAAGGAATACAATAAAGCAAATTATAGTAATCTAACAGCTGTTTATAGAAAACCATATTTTGTAGTGTACTTTACAGACTATTGGGAATCTGTACTTCAAAAGAGAAAGAAAACTCCCCACATGATTCTGTTGATGAACCAGGTTTGGAAACTACCGTTTGGGAACTCAGAACCTAAAGTTGAGCTTTGATCCACTATTTGCCACAGAGCTTTATAAAGACCAAGATTGTCTGTCCCTAGGCCTGGCCTTCTCTAAGATAATCTGCAGCAATTTATGTCAAATATTAGACGATCTGTGTGTACACAGAACAGCATCTTCATTTACAGCACTAAGGTTTGCACCAGAAAAGGTAGTTAACAACCTGAGGGTTTGTGTCCTAAAGAGAAAATACCAGTGCATGTGCTCACACGCGCGCGCGTGCACACACACACACACACACAATACTTCAGACAATTAAACAAATAAAAACTGAGGAAAACCTGAGGGGTAAAACAACTGTAGTGCATCCCTGGGTTGGGAAGATCCCCTGGAGAAGTGCATGGCAACACACTCCAGTATTCTTGTCTGGAGAATCCCCATGGACAGAGGAACCTGTCACGCTACAGTCTATGGGGTCACAAAGAGTTGGACACAACGGAGCAACTAAGCACATGCAGAGTTTGGAGTTTATGAATTCTGCGATGAGACATATAGGATGGAGAGAGTACGAAGGAATTTTAGCAACTTGAATGTATTATTTAGTGGGACAACTCTGGGGAAACATATATGCTGAAAAGGGCAAGAGGCATCAGAAGAAATGTAATACATCTTACAAAAAACTTGCATAGGACAGTAGAACTTCTGTCACCCAAATCTGTATAATTATGTTTATACAAACTTACTGCAGGAAGGAAATTCCTATTCTGTATGTTCAGTTTGGTCCAGACTGGAAACCCTGGAAAAGCTATTTTGAGGCCATCATCAAAACCAACCTTTACAAACCCTCACCTATGAATATTCAAATATAGATAAGGATAAAGAGATAAATGCAGATTTCTGGACTATTAAATCCAGTTTCCACTAGTTATTCATTAATTGGAAAGTATCCTAAGAACTAATTTTATAAAGTATTTGCATAAGCTTAAATGTAGTCAAACAGAAACATTAATCAAATCATTTTTCCTATTCAACTTCATAGAGGGAAAACACAAATCTTATTTCACAATGCTTTATGTGCTGTGATGCTAGATTCTGTGCTAGGCACTATGTATACCATTTTCAATTCACAAGTGTTACCCTCATCTTCCCAGGCAGAAACTAGAGTCACAGAAGTTAAGCAACTTACCAAGGTCACAAAGCAAACTGTTGGCAAGTTAAACCTAGGTCTGCCGGTACATACAAAAATATCTAGATGTTTGTCATCTGGCAGGAGTACTTTCTCACACAGCATTTTGTACAGTGCTTAGACAGTAAGTATTTGATACAGGTATACTGAAAAGTATTGTTAAAATAATGAGAGAAGAGGATATTCACCTTAAGTATGAGAAAGTAAAATAATAACTGCACAATATGCTGTACTTGAAGGATAAACCGTTTTTATTTTGGCTCAATTTTATCTACCAATTTGTCAAACAATTAATAGCAGTAACAATATATATCAAATTTTATCTATATTTATCAGTGATACAAATAGCCATAGCTATCCATGCTAATACACACATGGTTAAATTTCAGTCTTAAAAAAAAATACATGTTATCAACAAAATTTCCATGACAAGTTATCCCTCTTAAAATGGATATAAAATAAATTTTAATTGCCAGTAATCTTAATTCAGTTGTGCGAAGCACACTCCAGAAAACAGAACTGAAATACTATTATTGCCCCATAAATGAGCGACAAGACCCTAATTCAGACTCTGTCAATGACTAAGGACAAGACTCAGAGACTCTTGACCTCAACTTCCTTATGCTTAAAATGTGGCTGGTAATATAGCAGTTTTCAAACTCACTCTCTTTAGAGTAACAATGGGTTTAGCAGAGATGAGTCTGGGAGTCCTTGAAACGGAAAGAGGGTATCAAAACAGCAGGCTGAGGGTTCTGGGTGTACCATCTCACTCCCAGCTTCAACCACAATGCTATTTTGCCTCTTACCTACTGACATCCAATATATAGGATGTCCTTTACCAGGCCTCTTCCAAACAGCAGAAACGAATATTCTTTTTTTCAATCACCTGATTAGATCGACATTATGAATCTCTATGATTGGAAAGCACCAGAGAAGTCCTTGGAGTCAGTCTGCTTAGGTTCCAACCAGGTTATAGAAGTGCAGCATATGATTATCAAAATAAATTGTATTATTTTAAAATTCTAGAAATACGTGTTTAAACAGCTGTGTTTGAGATCACTGACAATTATCCTTTTACGGGGCAAATGTTCACTTTATACAAAAATGAAAATAAAAATCTGTAATAAAAACTACTAAAGAAAGCTGAGGCTTTCCAATAAAAGTAAAAATATTAACCTTAAAGTTTTAGTCTCTGTGATAAGGGCTTTGACTAGTCAATGGAGTCTTTTGTACTTTCTGATACTCAATCAGAGGACCAAAAAGAACACAGTCATTCCTTGATAGCTTAGATGGTACTTATTACCATTATTTTCTAAAATGGGTCACACTCCTCCCTCTATCCCAATAAAATGTAGCCAATCAGTTAAAATATAATTTTGCTATGTGAATTACAAAGAACACTTTTCCTGTGAGATGTATGGTAATATTTATTCTGGGGGAGCCTCCTTCAGTTCTTGAAAGATACAATGTTATGATGCAGCTTCTTCCAGAAAAGATTTGTGCTAAATCAATCCTTTCCAGCAATTTTTTTTTTTAAAGTCTGGTTCCAATAGTGCTTACCTGCTTTTTTTAAACTTATTTTAATTGGGAGATAATTGCTTTACAGTGCTGTGTTGGTTTCTGCCATACAACAACATGAATCAGCCACATGTAGACATTTGTCCCATCCTTCTTGAACCTTCCTCCCACTCCTTTCTAGCAATTTCTGTTTGTTTCAGCAAAAGGTTGCACTGATAGTCCCACCAGTTATTCCCAGTTTTGTGTTCTACCCACTGAGGTAGAAGAAAATTATCAGACTCTTTGGTTTAAAAATACTCATCTAGAAATTACGTTTGGAGTTCCTTCTGATTCCTCCGCCCTCTCACCCCTGAGAATGCCCCTGGGTGGAGGTGCTGTGTCCCTGTTTGAGAAGAACCCTTGTTGCTACTGTCCATCAGCCTGGTTCCTGGCTGAACTGAACTGTGTCAGCTCAAACTCTTTCATTCTACATCCCAAATGCAAGGATTCTGGGACGTTCACAACTTGGTCAGTATTAAAAAGTGCTGTTTACAACTAAGAGTACATCATTATGCTAATAACGTGAACTATTTCTGAAATAAAAAACAGTATTGGTATCCTTTGTTATCAATCTCTTCAACTACCCTCCTCTTCACTGTAATGTGATATTTACATTCTTCCACTTCTTATGAAGTTCAAACTGCATTCCAGTTTATGTACATTCCATTCTCTGCTTTTAAACAGTCTAAAATATTTTACTGTACTCAGAAACCAGAGGCTGTTTAGAAATTAATAAAAAATATAGTAATTTTCAAATTTTTTTATTTCAAATTAATATTTGAACTTAGTATTAATGTCATACCACAGTAAAACATCTAAAATGAGTGGTCCTTTTGAAGTACTTAAAAAAGAAGAACCAAACAAAAAGCTGCTTACTTGATTGTCTGCAGAAACCTCACTCTGTCGTTGATCTCATCTGGGATCTTACTGAGAATTTGTTTAAGTGCTCGTGCCTTTTCATTTAGGTCCTGGAATTCTGGCTCCGGTCGTTCAATCATATACTCTGATGAAATAAAAACATAGTAAAAAAAACATCATGCAACTTGCTGCCAAATTCAAGTCTAAGAATTTCCAATGTGTTGATCAAGGAGGTGAGTGGGAGATAAAAGGCTAGAAAACTAGGAAGAACAAGGTTGCAAAGCAGAATTCATTACAGTTTAACTTAGTTCAGTAATTGTATTAGGGCTCCCTCCAAGTAAAATATCAGAAGACAAAAAAATGAACATCTTCAATATGGGATAAATGGAAATTCCATGAAATCTTAGAAATAAATAAAATTTAAAAGGAAGGCCCAATCAAATTTTTCAGGCCTCTCAAGTTACATTTCACAAGGAAACAGTTAGTAAGTAATGACATTTGTAACAAATACAATGGCAATATGTATCTGACAATAGTGAATATGAGTTTAATTAAAGAAATCTCTACATTCAACATACAATGGCTCCTTACATCAAAACTCCAAACCTACTAAAGTCTTCAGCACATTCTTGAAATCTCACTTAAAACAAAAATACCACCATACAGAGTCCAACATACGGCTTGGCATCACAAAACAGCAACTTTGGTAAGGAAGTTTAGTCAGATGCAGCAAAGGCAGAACTTCACAACCAGATTCACTGTAGACTTGGAAACATTACAACTCTACCAACTCATCAATACAACCTGGCCTGACAGGCTGCAGGTGCTCAATCCAGAATAATAATGAGGACTTTCTCATAATTTACAGAATCAGTTAAAACATCTATTTTTGTTCTTGCTTAATAAACATGAGAAATTATACCTCTATGTTTTTCTAAATTAGAGGGAAAATGACTACTAAATTTAAGTGAAACCCAGGGCTTCCTAGGTGGCTCAGTGGTAAAGAATCCATCTGATAATGCAGGAAATGCAGCAGACAATGGGTTCGAACCCTGGGTCGGAAAGATCCCCTAGAGAAGAAGATGGCAACCCACTCCAGTGTTCTTGCCTGGAGAACCCCATGGACAGAGGAGCCTGGTGGGCTACAGTCCATGGGGTTGCAGAGTTGGACATGACTTAGCGACCAAGCACACATACATTTCTAATTATTTAAAAAAGCAAAAATGTGAAAAGAGGCCAAAAGGATGATTAGTAATATTGTTCTCTCAAATCTATATTTGAAAACCAAAAAAAACCCACAAACATGCTATACCAAAGTTTAAAAAGAAACTCATTACAAGGAGCTTGTCTCTTCATTAAACTAGAACTCATCAAACGTATTAATTAATGAGGGAAAAATAAACAAATGCTTTACTTCTAGTAACTCAATCTGACAAAAAATAAGAAGAACTACATGTCTATTTTATATGGGTTCCTCCCTGCACCCCCCCCATTTTCATTTCAAAATAATAATAATAACACTAACAGTAAGAGAGAAGGGAGGAGAAGGGGAAGGGGAGAGGAAGGGAGGGGAGGAGTCACTTTTATCAAATAAGAAAGATTTGGAGGAAGAGCTTTTCAATATCTGTAAGAAAACTAAACAAGACTTTCTGATTACCTTCTACATCATCAGCTGCCATTCGAAGAAGGGATTCTGTGAAGTTGACTTCTACACTTTTTTTCTCTAAAATTTTCATAATTATGTCTTGTGTGAGTCCCGGATTTTCTTTTTCAGCCTGTAAGAAAGAGAAAGATAGTTTTGAAATACAGAAACTGAATCAACATTTTAAAGCCAAAACCTAACCATTCAGAATCTCTTAGGACCTCCTTAAACTGATCAACTTACAAATAAGGGCAGAAATCTTTGCAAAGCAAGCGTCGTGATGCCATTCACTTATGTGTGGGGAGAGTTTGTACATCCACAGATTACTACAGTCACAATCCATATTTCCATCTGAACATAATGTATTTAACATTTCCTACTTCTCATTTATACTCTCTTGCAATCAAACTAATAACAAACTTAGAAATAAAGAGTAAATATATGTACATGTATATATATATATACATATAGATACAGTTTTTCAATTACGTTTTCCAATAGTTTAAAAACACTGAAGATTTTTAGCTCTTTTTCATTAAGCAATATTTCAACTTGAAAATCAAACAGTAACTCATCTCACCAATTTCTTTCCTTCACATTCTCTGCATTTAAATTAACAAACTGTCAGGAAAAACAACAAGAAAACCAGGATTCACTTTGGAGGTTTTATTGAAGCTATATGATCCCTTAACTACATTCTCACACAATGATATTCATTTCCTACTTTATTTTTGCAGCAAGAATATTATTTCCTTCACCAGCTTTCAGAAAACCATTAATCCTTTTACTGTCTCCTGAGCTTGTTTCACTAATGAGCTTGCATTGATTCTGTTACTTACATTCCCTAGGGCACTAAAATCTTCTAGCTATTTCAAGATTGAACATAAAAAGTCTTGAGTTTACCAAAGTTAGTTTTCAAGATTTGGATTTTCCCTTGTAAGTCTGCCCCATTTTATTAATTTTAAAAATTGTTGTACTCACACAGTGTTTCTTTTAGGATGCCTGCCAATTTTAATCATTATGCTGATAATTTCCTCTCTTTTTGGCCCTGGTACTACATAGTAAATATGATCTATCAAATGGCAATCTATTTGTTTCCTGATGGGCCAAGTTATGTTTAGCCTCTGCCTCCTCAATTCTGGTATCACTGCAGTTTTAGCTTTCTTCAGCTCTTTACATTATAACATCTTGCTTCTTATTAGATTTCAAGTACCAAAAACTGAAAGGTTATGTAATGAAAGCAGAAAAGAAAACATACACATTTAGTTTCATCCTGGGATCATTTTAACTGTTGTCAAATGCTTACCGGAAAGTTATTTTGACAGTTAATAAAGTATGTCCTACTGAATTCTTCTTTAAAACCTGTTTGATTTTCCCTCTCATGAATGTATTTAAAAATCTATTTTGATAAATTGAAAGATAAGCTGTACAAAAAAGGCTTAGGATGGTGTCAACATTATTAATTTGGTAAACTGCCATAAAATAACATAGTTATTTGGTAAGAGTAAAATAAGCCAGTATTTGTTAAGAGTGGTTTATTTTCTGAGTAACATTAAATCTACCTACACAATGAATTATCTTAGAAAGCAGGGGATGTTCTATGTGCTTACAGAGAATGTCAACAGAAAAATACAACTTCTTTGGTCAAGTTATAATAAAGTATGGAAAAAACGCTTCTGCAAGTCTGAGAACAATGCTTTCAGGACCCAGTTCGTCTGGAGCCCTCAAATGCCATGGTTGCAGCATTACAGTCCTCACAGATGTCCTTCCTTTTTCTTAGTTCAGCGTTCTTAGTGCCAAAAGAAATACCAAAATACCTAACACTGCTGTGCAGTAAGTAAAATTCAAACAACTTTAGTAAATACTTACATCCTAACAACTTAGTAGCCTTTAAAAATCACATGAATTGAAAGAAAAATATTTATTCTTAAATAACCATGATTTATTATTAATGAGATGTGAGAACCTGTTGGGCACTGTACAATTTCTCAAATGTTGGAATCAGATTAGAATTTTCTACCCTCATTTCCTATTGTACATTGATTTTCTTGTGAACTTGCTTTCTATCAACAGCAGTGGCCAAAGTCCAGTTTCACAAAGATATGACATCACTGAAAGGAACGCAGCCCAGTTGAAGATGTTGAAACTGCAAACTATCTCAAGCTAGCAATTCACACAGGGTCAAGCTAATGTTGAAACCACTCTATTCCTTCAAATGTTTAAAATATCTCATGACACCACTCTGAGTTTCCTGCGGGGTCCGAGGTACCTTGGCACATACACTGGAAACAGTAGTTTAGCATCTTCTGGCTGACGTCCTAGTTACGCTTTTTATCTTAGAGGCCTCAAACATAACCAGTGACTCTAACTGAAAAACCCTTAAATCAGACACTGTATCTATAACTTCAAGTTTTCCTTCAGAATACAATCTTAAACTTTGTGCTATCCAACTTTTATAAAAAGCCAAGGGCAGAAATACCCTCTCTTGGGATCAATGATCCTTAACATTATCAGAAACCTCCCAGAGGGGAAAGCAGGATCGATATCGTAAGAGATAATAATCACTAGTATCTTGGGAAAAATGACTTTTCTCCAAATAACAAAAATAGGTATTAAAGCTTGATAAATATCACTGGTGCTATGAACCAAGAACTGGAAACATGAAAATCTAACGATATAAATACAGATATATGGCTGGGATGGTTTTCTTTCAAGTAAGTTAAAGTTTAGAAATCTTAATTTTTTAATCCATGCCCTCCTTTAAAATCATTTGAAATTTTACCAAACAGAATACAGTAATTAAGAATAAATCAATGCAAAACTAGTATACTTTCCTCCAAATAACTCTCACTATCCCTAATGAAAAATCAGTGCCATGCTGTTTACAACAGCTAGGACATGGAAGTAACCTAGATGTCCATTGGCAGACGAACAGATAAGAAAGTTGTGGTACATATACACAATGGAATATTCAGTTCAGTTCAGTCAGTTGTGTCTGACTCTTTGCAATCCCATGAACTGCAGCACGCCAGGCCTCCCTGTCCATCATCAACTGCTAGAGTTGACTCAAACTCATGTGCACTGAGTCAGTGATGCCACCTAACCATCTCATCCTCTATCGACTCCTTCTCCTCCTGCCTTCAATCTTTCCCAGAATCAGGGTCTTTTCAAATATATCGGTTCTTCACATCAGGTGGCCAAAGTATTGGAGTTTCAGATTCAGCACCAGTCCTTTCAATGAATATTCAGGACTGATTTCCTTTAGGATGGACTGGATGGATCTCCTTGCAGTCCAAGGGACTCTCAACAGTCTTCTCCAACACCACAGTTCAAAAGCATCAATTTTTCAGCACTCGGCTTTCTTTATAGTCCAACTTTCACATCCATACATGACTATTGGAAAAACCATAGCTTTGACTAGATGGACCTTTGTCAGCAAAGTGATGTCTCGGTTTTTAATATGCTGTCTAGGTTGGTCATAACTTTTCTTCCAATGAGCAAGCATCTTTTAATTTCATGGCTGCAGTCACTATCTGCAGTGATTTTAGAACCCCCCAAAATAAAGTCTGTCACTGTTTCCATTGTCTTCCCATCTATCTGTCATGAAGTGATGGGACCAGATGCCATGATCATAGTTTTCTGAATGTTGAGCTTTAAGCCAACTTTTTTACTCTCCTCTTTCACTTTCATCAAGAGGCTCTTTAGTTCTTCACTTTCTGCCATAAGGATGGTGTCATCTGTATATGTGAGGTTACTGCTATTTCTCCAAGCAATCTTCATTCCAGTTTGTGTTTCATCCAGTCCAGAATTTCTCGTGATGTACTCTGCATATGAGTTAAATAAGCAGGGTGATAATACACAGCCTTGACGTACTCCTTTCCCTATCTGGAACCAGTCTGTTGTTCCATGTCCAGTTCTAACTGTTACCTCTTGATCGGCATATAGATTTCTCATGAGGCAGGTCAGGTGGTCTGGTATTCCTATCTCTTGAAGACTTTTCAACAGTTTGTTGTGATCCACACAGTCAAAGGCTTTGGCATAATCAATAAAGCAGAAATAGATGTTTTTCTGGAATTCTCTCTCTTTTCTGATGATCCGACATATGTTGGCAATTTGATCTCTGGTTCCTCTGCCTTTTTTAAAACCAGCTTGAACATCTGCAAGTTCGCAGTTCATGTACTTTTGAAGCCTGGCTTGGAGAATTGTGAGCATTACTTGCTAGCATTAGATGAGTGCAACTGTGTGGTAGTTTGAGGATTCTTTGGCATTGCCTTTCTTTGGGATTGGAATGAAAACTGACCTTTTCCCATCCTGTGGCCACTGCTGAGTTTTCCAAATTTGCTGGCACATTGAGTGCAGCACTTTCACAGCATCCCCTTTTAGGATTTGAAATAGCTCAAGTGGAGTTCCATTACCTCCACTAGCTTTGTTCATAGTGATGCTTCCTAAGGCCCACTTGACTTCACATTCCAGGATGTCTGGCTCTAGGTGAGTGATCACACTGTCGTGAATGGAATACTACTCAGCATTAAAAAGAACGCATTTGCATCAGTTCTAATGAGGTGGATGAAACTGGAGCCTATTATACAGAGTGAAATAAGTCAGAAAGAGAAACACAAATATATTAACACATACATAAGGAATTTAGAAAGATGGTAATGACAACCCTATCTGCAAGACAGCAAAAGAGACACAGATGTAAAAAACAGACTTTTGGACTCTGTGGGAGAAGGCAAGGGTGGGATGATTTGAGAGAACAGCACTGAAACATGTATATTACCATATGTGAAACAGATGACCAGTCCAAGTTCGATGCGTGAAATACGGCACTTAAAGCTGGTATACTGGGACAACCCAGAGAGACAGGATGGGGATGGAGCTGTGAGGCGGGTACAGGATGGGGGTCACAAGCACAGCCGTGGCTGATTCATGTCAATGTATGGCAAAAACCACCAGGACATTGGAAAATAAATAGCCGCCAATTAAAATAAATTAAAAAAAAAAAGAATCTGTGCCATGAATAAAATTTATCCAGATTTATCATATTTACCCAGATTTATCATAACCACATACTTTAAACAGTTTGCTTTTTAATTGTACTTTAGAGTTAAAACGCCAGCTTATATATAAGGATACTACAAGGAAAAGCTTAATAAAGTTCATTATTTTATGTCTTTTATGACTGTCAGTGGGTATACAATAAATACTTCAGAGTGAGTATTCCTTATGAGGACACACAGGAGAAGCTTCTCTCTCTTCTTGGTATAGGAAAAGCCAAAAAACTGACTTTTGCCTTATCAATACTATGGTGTGCAACGGATCACTTTTCCTTCTTTGGCCACAAAGATGGTTAAAATAGTCCCCATAATGCCACCATCAGTTCAGTTCAGTCGCTCAGTCATGTCCGACTCTGCGACCCCATGAATTGCAGAATGCCAGGCCTCCCTGTCCATCAACAACTCCCGGAGTTCACTCAGACTCACGTCTATCGAGTCAGTGATGCCATCCAGCCATCTCATCCTCTGTCATCCCCTTCTCCTCTTGCCTCCAATCCCTCCCAGCATCAGAGTCTTTTCCAGTGAGTCAACTCTTCACATCAGGTGGCCAAAGTACTGAAGCTTCAGCTTCAGCATCAATCCCTCCAAAGAAATCCCAGGGCTGATCTCGTTTAGAATGGACTGGTTAGATGTCCTTGCAGTCCAAGGGACTCTCAAGAGTCTTCTCCAACACCACAGTTCAAAAGCATCGATTCTTCAGTGCTCAGCTTTCTTCACAGTCCAACTCTCACATCCATACATGACCACTGGAAAAACCATAGCCCTGACTAGACAGATCTTTGTTGGCAAAGTAATGTCTCTGCTTTTCAATATGCTATCTAGGTGGGTCATAATTTTTCTTCCAAGGAGTAAGCGTCTTTTAATTTCATGGCTGCAATCACCATCTGCAGTGATTTTGGGGCCCAAGAAAAATAAAGTCTGACACTGTCTCCACTGTTTCCCCATCTATTTCTCATGAAGTGATGGGACCGGATGCCATGATCTTTGTTTCCTGAATGTTGAGCTTTAAGCCAACTTTTTCACTCTCCTCTTTCATCAAGAGGCTTTTTAGTTCCTCTTCACTTTCTGCCATAAGGGTGGTGTCATCTGCATATCTGAGGTTATTGAGATTTCTCCGGGCAATCTTGATTCCAGCTTGTGCTTCTTCCAGCCTAGCATTTCTCATGATGTACTCTGCATATAAGTTAAATAAGCAGGGTGACAATATACAGCCTTGATGTACTCCTTTTCCTATTTGGAACCAGTCTGTTGTTCCATGTCCAGTTCTAACTGTTGCTTCCTGACCTGCATATAGGTTTCTCAAGAGGCAGGTCAGACAACCACTGAGGCAGGTCAATATACCACTCCAAATCACACTGATATTTAATGCAAAGAAGAAAATGAAAAACAAATAAACAACAAAAAACTCCACTAAGGATGGTGCTGCTTCATTCATTCTCTTCATTAATCCAATGATTTGGCAGAATATATTTAAATAAAATTAGTATGTATGTGTATACAGGCACTGCATTTTAGAGTATTACATCAAAATAGTACTGATCAATACACAAAATGTAATTACTAGTAGTGAAACAGAGAGATGTCTAACGACGTTATTTATGCTACCAGGGGGTCTCAGACAGTAAAAGCGTCTGCCTGCAATGCGGAAGACCTAGGTTCAATCCCTGGCTTGGGGAGATCCCCTGAAGAAGGAAATGGCAACCCACTCTAGTACTCTTGCCTGGAAAATTCCGTGGACTGGAATGATGCTAAAGCTGAAGCTCCAGTACTTTGGCCACCTCATGCGAAGAGTTGACTCATTGGAAAAGACTGTGATGCTGGGAGGGATTGGGGGCAGGAGGAGAAGGGGACGACAGAGGATGAGATGGCTGGATGGCATCACGGACTCGATGGACGTGAGTCTGAGTGAACTCCGGGAGATGGTGATGGACAGGGAGGCCTGGCATACTGAGATTCATGGGGTCGCAAAGAGTCGGATACAACTGAGTGACTGAACTGAACTGAGGGAGCTTTGTAGGCTACAGTCCATGGGGTCGCAAAGAGTCGGACACGACTGAGTGACTTAACTTCAAGTGAGGTATCAATAAGCTAACCTCTGCCATAAAAAGAAATCAAGCTGAATATTCAATTTCAACTTCAATGAGGCTCAACTATAAATTAATTCTGGATTTAAACATTAAAATACTTGAAATGTAAGTTGTTTTAGCTATTGATGGGAGAAAACACACAAAAAGTAAATAAAAATTAAAATTTTGGGTATCCTGTTATGTATTTAGGTCTTCCCAAGTGGCGCTAGTAGTAAAGAACCTGCCTGACAGTGAAGGATATATAAGAGGATCAAATGTGGGTTGAATCCCTGGGTCAGGAAGATACCCTGGAGAGGGAAATTGCAACCCACTCCAGTATTTTTGCCTGGAGAATTCCATGGACAGAGGAGCCTGGCATCACAAGAGTCAGACACAACTGAAGTGACTTGGGATGGATATGTATTTAGAATGAAATGGATTAAGTCTTATATGAAAGGCTGCACTCAGTAAGTGGAGTAGGGCTATCCAATAGAAATATTCGGTAGGAGCCTATCTGATTTTAAATTTTTAGTAGCCACATTATGGAGTCACACAGAGTCGGACACAACTGAAGTGACTTAGCAGCAGCAGCAGCAGCAGTAGCCACATTTAAAAAGTAAAAAGAAAAAACACATGAAGTTATTTTAAGAGTACACCCAAAATATTACCATTTCAACATGCAATCAGCATAATACATATTACTGAGTTGCTTATATTCTTTTATTGGTACTCATCTTCAAAACCTGGAGTACAACTCAATTTGAACTTGCTATGTTTTAAATGCTCAGCAGCAACACGTGAGCTAGGGATTATCAACTTAACATCTTCAGGGCAATGAAACAATAAGACAATGAAAAAGTTCATCCTGAGTGACTCAGCTGATCCTCAAAATTTCCTTGATGTGATCAACACAGAGGTCTTATTTTCCCACTCAAAACACAGTTTTACACTTATATTCTCTAGTTAAAAAGAGCATGACGAAAATCTTTGGGTTTAACTTTATAAAAGTTTTGAACATGTCAAATAAAACAGAATTTTACAATATACTCTAAAGCCAAAGAGAAAACATGTTGAAGAAGTCAGTTCAAAAGCACAAAGTGATGAAAAGCTGAATTCTACTGAAACGGCACTTGGTCCAACTCACTTTTTAGAAGTGTTTTAAGCTTTAAAAGTGTACACTAAAACAGGCACAGGATGACTGAAAAGGTTTTCACTAAACAGCAAAACAAAAACGAAAGAGAAAGGTATCCAAAAAGAAAGGTTAAAAAAATAAACTGACATTTATGACATGGTATTTAGATTTCTTTATAAGATACATTTTAACCACCATAATAATGACATTTATGACATGGTATTTAGATTTCTTTATAAGATACATTTTAACCACCATAATAATAAATTATCTGTGCCTCACCTTAATGAAAGCTGCTCTCAGTGTCTGAGCTGCAGACAGATTTACTCGTTCTAGCTGCAATAAAAATTTTAAATCATTAATATCAGTTTTCTAGAAAAAATACATTTCTGATACTGCATTTTACAGTAATCACACTGATACACCCATCAATTAACAAACATAACTTGCTAATGATTCTGAATCAACATAATTCTTCAAATAGATGATCTAAAATTTTCATTAGAAAGGATGAAAAATTAAGGTATGTGTTATTAGTTCCTTATTTATCGCTTTGGGGCTTCCTAGGTGGCGCTAGTGGTAAAGAACATGTCTACCAATGCAGGAGACTTCAGAGATGTGGGTTTGATTCCTGAGTCGGGAGGATCTCCTGGAGGCAAGCATGGCAACCCACTTCAGTATTCTTGTCTAGAGCATCCCATAGACAGAGGAGCCTGGTGGGCTAAAGTCCACAGGGTTGCAAAGAGTTGGACACAACTGAAGTGACTTAGCACACATCACCTTAAAGATTGATTTAAGATAAGCAGAGAATTCAAAATAGTATATGTCCCTAGTAGAAATAAACATATTCACTTAAATTTTTGAAAATGGGAGGAGGATTCAAGATTAACTTTCAATGTTCTGTTAAAAAAAAGATGGCAAATTCTGTGTGTATGGCCTATACAATGACCAAAACAAAGAAAATATGTATTACTTAAGATTTTTTGTATTTACTACCTTACTCTTTTATTTTTTTAATTGAAGTACAGTTGATTAACAATGTTGTGCCAATCTCTGCTGTACAGGAAAGTAACTCAGTTTATACACATACATTCTATTTTTAATATTCTTTTCCATTACAGTTTATCCACTGCATATATAGATTACAATATATCCATTGTATATATATATATATATATAGATAGATAGATAGATAGATGGATAGATAGATATGTACCACATCTTTACCCATTCATCTGCTGATGGACATGCAGGCTGTCTCCATGACCTGGCTGCTGTGAATGGTGCTGCTATAAACACAGGGTGCATGTATCTTTTTGCATCATAGTTTTGTCCAAGTACATGCCCAGGAGTGGGATTGCTGGATCTTATGGCAATTTTTAGTTTTCTGAAGAACTTCCACAGTTTTCCATGGTGGTTACACCAACTTACATTTCCACCAGCAGTATAAGAGGGTTCCCTTTTCTCCACACCTTCTCCAGCATTTTTATTAGTAGATACTTTAATGATGGCCATTCTGACTGGTGTTAGGTGGCACCTCACTGTAGTTTTGATTTGTATTTCTCTAATAATCAGTGATGTTGAACATCTTTTCATGTTGCCTATTGGCTGTCTGTATGTCTTCTTTGGAGAACTGCCTATTAAGATCTTCTGCCAGTTTTTCAATTGGGTTGTCTTTTTGTTGTTGAATTTGTATAAGTTGTTTGTATATTTTGAAGATTAAGCCCCTGTCTGTAGCATCATTTGCAAATATTTTCTCCCATTCTGTAGGTTGTCTTTTCATTTTTTTATGGTTTTCCTTTGCTGTGCAAAAGCCTGTAAGTTTGATTAGGTCTCATTTATTTTTGTTTTTATTTCTAGTGCCTACTACCTAACTCTTAAAACTGCTTTTTCATCTCCTCAGTTAGGCATTAAACTAAGATAAGTCTTTTTCTTATTCATTAGCAAACAGTACTGATAAAAGGTTTGTTACTTAAATTGAAGACTGTGGGTCATCTGGATTCTACAGATGTTTATATCTGTCTTCTTTTTTTTAACCAGAATTTTAAAAACGGCTACCAAAAGTCCTGAATTGAAAGTTTAACCCAAATGCTTTTAACTTTTATTATCAAACATATAAGGATTATAATTCTGAAAGATAAATGTCCTTATTAAACACTGTATAAGTTGCTTTTCATTGGGCTAAAGAAGGTATACAATTTCATAAAAGTTACTACATTTTTTGAAGAATTGCCAGGCTTAAAATAACTAGCTTCAGTTAATATCAGATTTTGTTAGTCCCTAAGAATTAGGCCAGTTAACTCAATAAAGCTCAATGTATATATTTTTTATTTGGGACAATATTAAACCTTCAAAATCAATGTAATCTTTGTAGATTTTTATGGAAGTATTAATATTTCTAAAAAAATCTTATGGTTATAGATCACATTATGCAATAACTATTATTTTCAATTCTTTAAGGCAATGAAAACAGTTTTACACACACACAGACAATCTAGTGACTCTCCAAACAGTTTAAATCAATTTATTTTCTAAATAAGACAGAAATGCCAAGAACCTTATCTCCCTACGAGTTACCTGCCTTAACAAAAAGAAAAGCATCGAAACTGGCCAAGATTAACAATTTATCTCCAAAATAAACAATGGGCCATTCAATTTAGTATTTATTTAACTTGGCTTCTACACATCTTGTAAAATCTAACACTGCCCTGGCAAGTAAAAGAAAAGACACAAGGGGATCCAGGTAGGCAAAAATAGCAAGTAAGCAACTAAATAAGATAAGTATATTAATTAACTAATGAAGGTATACCTCCTTCCACCAAATTCATTTAATTATAATGAATCGCAAAGAACATTTAGCAATATAGCTCTTCTGATCTCAAGTTCTTATTGTACAAGGGAGGCAGAGGGAGACAGAATGAATGTTTCCTCCCTGATAGAAACCCATTTCCTTGTTCGGGTTTACACCACACTGACCACTTTCACCAAGTCAAAGGTCTGAGTCAGATGAGTGCCTTTCAAGTATCAGCACTAACTCACTCTGTACTGCCCTGACCAGTATATGAAAGAGTCAATGCAAGTAAAAGGGGCCACCAGGCAGTGAGGAACTATATAATTAGCCAAGGTAAGACATCTACAGCTATAGATTTCTAGATTAAGTTTACATATGTATACCTTAGAAAGAAGAGAAAGGTCAGACTTAACATACTGAATCAAGTCAGTGATCTGTGAAGCACATGAAAAAAACTCTGCTGGGAGTCATTTGGGATACATTATTTACCCACACATCTTGCAATAATCCCATCAGGATTTATTACTCATAAAATATTCACAATGTCCAGGCAATACCAGGCATATAGGCACCTGATGCTAAGTCACTTCAGTCGTGTCCGACTCTGCGACCCAACAGAGGGCAACCCACCGGGCTCTCCCGTCCCTGGGATTCTCCAGGCAAGAGTACTGGAGTGGGTTGCCATTTCCTTCTCCAATGCAGGAAAGTGAAAAGTGAAAGTGAAGTTGCACAGTTATGTCCGACCCTCAGCAACCCCATGGACTGCAGCTTTCCAGGCTCCTCCATCCATGGGATTTTCCAGGCAAGAGTACTGGAGTGGGTTGCCATTGCCTTCTCCGATATAGGCACATACATACATTCAAAAAATACTTTCATCCATAAATTTACCTAAATTGTTTTTTAATCTATTTATAATTTCAGCCTCTAATACTCAGGTAGCAAGGTATGTTTACACCTCCCCTATTATAATGTGCTTCTATTTTAGGCCTCTCACATGTGATAGATGATTTCATAATAAAATCATGTTCACCTTACCTGTACCTTTCATTAAAGTACCAGGTTCCAGTAATATACCAGTAATAGCTACCACTTTACTAAGCACATATTATGGACTTTATTATGTTTTTTATAGAGTATCTCTAACCTTCATAATAAATCTGTAACTATCTATCATCATTTCCATTTTATAGAGGAATAAACTCACTTTGCATAAATTTTCCCAACATAAAAGAGCTAAAAAGTCCAGAAATAGCCGGACGACTCTTTGCGACTCCATGGACTGTAGCCTACCAGGCTCCTCTGTCCATGGGATTTCCAGGCAATAGTACTGGAGTGGGCTGCCATTTCCTTCTCCAGGGGATCTTCCCAACCCAGGGATCGAACCCAGGTCTCTGGCATTGTAGACAAATGCTTTACCTGGTCTGAGCCACCAGGGAAGTCATACACCAGATCTGTCTGGCTCTAAAACCAATACACAAGCCACTTAGCTTCCTGTATGCACCCATCCTGTACTCACCCTTTCCAGGCTGGCTTCTGTCCCATCACTGAATCTCTTCAACTGCTTAAGAACCAACAATGTACTGAGTTTCTACCATGTGAGAGAAGTCAGTTTGAGAGATACAAAGAAACAGACTACATTCCTGGAACCTCAGAAGATTAAGTAAGTAGCTACACAGAAGCTGATGGGATTACTGTCAGCTGAAGTAAAAAGTATAAAGATGAGATCTAAACTGGTCCTTGAAGAACGTGACCTCCTAAAATCCTTTTCCTTAGAGTTTCTTCAGGGTTGCTAATACCCTGTGGATATTATGTCAGTTTGGAACAGATAATAATATCCACTTTGTTTCCAATACTTTTACTACTGGGTCCAGTATGTTTTTAGCTTTGGGGATAATGGTCTTTGACTGGAGTATGTTTAAAGAGCCAGTGCAATCATTTTTCAGCAATGCCTGACAGTGCATATACCATGTTTTAAATCCAAAGAAGAAGGAAAGGGATATATGATATTTTTGTATTAATGGATACTAGGACATGGAGAGACACTCCTGGATCTCTGCCATGTTGGATTTCCATGTCGCCAGTAAAAAAGTTAAGAGAGAGGGAATCAGAGTAAGAGAAAAGGGCACATAACACCTTTCCTCACTTAGAGACAGAAGTGCAACTGGAGGGAAACTATAGGCTGGGTGAGCTTAACATTAAGGTCTCACCTCAACCTCACATTTTGTCTCCTCTCAGTTGTGTGAGCTCCTCCTGCAACTTACTATTCACAGCTTTTGCGTCCACTTACTGCTAACTAACTGCAAACTTTTCAAATTTAACTTTTTGGATCATTTATAAACATATTTTAAAAGCTTATATAATTTTGAATCCATAGAGCGCTTTTATCACTCCCTCTAGAAATAACAGTTCATTTCTATACTTTATTTTCTAGTATCAAGCCAATTTCTTTTTTAAAAAAATACATTAAAAAAAATTTTTTTGATCATGCTATGCAGCATGCAGGATTTTAGTTCCCTGACTAGAGACTGAACCCCAGTCCCCTGCAGTAGTGGCTTGGAGTCTTAATCACTGGACTGCCAGGGAGTCCCTCAAACCAGTTTCTTAAACCTAAAATTAAAAAATATATATATTCACTTAACACTTTAGTTGCTCAAGTTTTAAACAGTCTTACAAAATCTTTTAAGTTTTTTTTTTTTTTTTTAGGTCAAAATAATTAATTAGGTTGGTTCCAAATTGTCTATAAAATCTGCTTCCTCAAAATCAGGCCTATTTCACTGATATCTTCTCCCTTTTTCCCACCCTCCCCCCAATGCCATCAAGATTACTGACCATATTCTTTAAAATAAAGTTAAACTGAGCCAAGAATAAAAACTCTACATACATCTCTTGTGATTCAAATGATAATGAGATGAGTTAGGTTTAAAAAAAAAAAAAAAAAAAAAAGCCAGAACAAAAACAGAAGGAGACAGAATCGAGAGGCCACCCATTAAATTTTATGAGTTTACAAAGGCAAAGTGCAATCATCTGTTCTGTACATAGTAAGTCCAATAACTGGCTCTAAAAGAATCAGTTTCGGGGTTGCTAAGTTGTCTAGCAAAAAAATAAGCAGAGCCATTCTAACTACTATAAAAATATTCCACTAAAACATTGCCTAAAAATGTGCACACTCTCAGGTATGATCACAATTTTACATAAAATTATGTGGAAGACTCCTTAATAATAAGATCTAATACTTAAACATGTCTGGTACTGTTCTAAGCACTACATCAATTCACTCACTTCCCAGAGTTGTGGGAATAAAATAAAATATTGTTTATCCTCATCTTGCAGAAAAGAAAACTAAGACAAGATTATATAGCATAGTAAATGACAGAGAGGTAAATCAAATCCAAAATATTAACTATGATCACTTCTAAATACTGGGACTGTAAGTGAAGCCTACGCCTTCACTGTGGAGAAGTGTAAATATTTACTTAAAATTTGAGGTTTGATTTTTTTAATAGGAAAAATATTTATATTTGCCTTAGAAAGTTTTCTTTCAAGTCACCGGAAAAGAACATACATGATATGTCTTTTCCTGGAATGAAGAATCGAACCATACATCCTTCCTCCTCCATATACAAAGAGTCAGCAAAAAAGGATACAGTACGCGAGAACTTATCTATATAAGACTTGGCATGAGGTTTCTATAAACTCATTATTCCATAATGCAACCAGGAGACCTATTTCACAGTACATTTACAACACATGCAATATACTTGGACTCTGAACTGTGCAGCAGCTGACTAAACAAGCAGCTTACTTTTGGCATAGCTTCATTAAGTTTAGCAAGCATCTCGCTCCCAGAATGTCATAAATAACTTTCCCCTGTGAGCTGGAGCAACAGTACTAAAATTTCCCCAGGTGTTAAGGATATCCTACTATCCAAAAATCTGTTCTGCAAAATGGCTTCTAAGCTACCATTGTTAGTTTTATGAATGTAACATTAAGGTGAGCATGCATAAGTTTTTTAACTCTCCCCTACACAGTGGACAAAATTTAGTGAATCATTTACCTTCAGAGTAAAACTTTATCCCTATTGTGGTGCTGTTTTTTGTAAAATTAATTTGACATCCATTTTATCTTTAAATATGCAAAGCAGAGAAAAGCAGAGCCAAACTAGATTCTAATTTCCCCATTACTAGATTTATAGAAATCCATGTTTGAACTATAGTTAAAATAAAGGTATCTTATTTAAGATGTTACAATAATACACTGGAACGCAAGAGAACAATGCTTGAATTTTACTTAAAAAAAAAAAAAAAAAAACAACTTGATACCATTATCAGTAAATTCAATTTGAGAAATTAGACCCTGACAACTTGATGTAGTATCTCTCAGTCTGACACAACCAGCCACTTCAATTTTCTAACAACAACTATGAATCATCTAGCAATGTGTTCTAATCTTGGGCCCATTATACCCCACGTTATTCAAGGTTCAGACTTCTGAAGAGATTTACTGGTCCATTCATAGCCATTTCTTTTCAAGTTAATTCTTCTTATACATGAATAAAGTAGAAAAGGTATACCAGTATTAATCATAAGAGTTCACCCAAATCCTACACCTATACAACTGTTTTCCAAAGTCAAGCATCACATAAAATCATTTCACCATATGGAGGGAAAGGTCACTCAAACTCTTAGAAAAAAAGCTTTTCTCATTCCTCTTTCATTAACTAGAGGATTAAACTAAAGTTCTGCAGTGCAAATTGACCTTCCTTAAAGACTCAAAATACCAGATAAATATAGCAAATGCCCCCAGACAACTTGATCCAATAGCCTACAGAGTTAGCTACATAAACACGAAAAGAGGGAGCAATTCTGGATGGAACTGTCATGATGGCTCTTGAAGAACCTGAGAAGTTTAAACACTAAATGTCAAGACAGGGTTACTCATCTATCCTTCAGTGACTCTCTTTACCTCTTACTTGGTACAAGGATAACTGAACAGTTAATAATTGATTTGCTTAAACATCTGTGTTCCCTGCAACTCTTGAGAAGAAGTATGCTGACTTTTTCTTCCCCGTATCTCCAGACCCTTGCAGCGGACTCGACAAACAAATGGCTGGTATTTAGTAAGTATTTACTGAACAGCACTAAAGCACTGCTTCCAACAATAACTATAGTCTTGCAATGCCTGGGTAAAGTATTAGAACAAAATGGCAAAATTAATGACTGAAGTGTTGGCTACAGCTGCCAGAGATGGGTATAGCCAGCCCTAGAAGAGTGCCTCCAATGCTATCATGGTAGCAGGATAATCGGGACAGGTTTTCCAAAAGATGCCTCCTCCTTGCGTCCTCTCCAGTAAACTTCTAAATTTCCTAACTGCCCAGCTAGGTGTGGTCATAAATCTATATTCTTGCCAATGAGATGTAAATGGAAGTCTCAAGTACGACTTTCAGAAAGGTTACTTTAAGGAAGCTTTATCAGCTGGAAATAAATCCCCACCCCCTGCTTTGTTTTTTTACCCCTTTCAAACAACTTAGGACAAAACAGCAGCAGCCATCCTACATGCTGAAGTGACCTTGACAATGGAAGGCAAGCACTAGGATGATGAAACAGAAGACAGGAACCTCAGTTTTTGATGATACTGACTCATAATACTATTAGTCCTGGACCACTTACCTCCAGAATTTTTTATGTAGAGAAAGAAACTTTAAAGCAAAATAATCTCACAAATCAGGACCTCAGTTCACCATTAAAAGGAGGGGAGAAATTCTCTCTTAGAGAACTTCTAGTTCTAAAAACTCTACATAGCTTAGCCTATTAAATATCAATTAAAAAAAAAAACAACCTAAAATGTATCAGTATTATTAAGGCCTAGAAAAATCCTCAAATAAAAAAGCAATTATATCTTCTCTAGATACAAAGCAGTGGTATCTTCCATTTATCAGTAAAATTGTTTTGTCACTACTCACTCTAACTTTAACTCGGGGCTTCCCTCATAGCTCAGTTGGTAAAGAATCCATCTGTGATGCAGGAGACCCTGGTTCCATTCCTGGCTAGGAAAGATCCACTGGAGAAGGGATAGGCTACCCATTCCAGTGTTCTTGGGCTTCCCTTGTGGCTCAGCTGGAAAAGAATCCGTTTGCAATGCTGGAGACCTGGGTTCAATCCCTGGGTTGGGACGATCCCCTGGAGAAGGGAAAGGCTACCCCTCTGGTATTCTGGCCTGGAGAATTCCATGGACTGTGCATGTGCAGTCCATGGGGTCGCAAAGAGTCAGACAGGACTGAGCGACTCTCACTTTCACCTTTTCACTTTCACTGTAACTCATTAGGATATTTTCGGGCCTGCTCTTCTGGCTACCTAAAAGGTGCTAATCCCCAACTCTTCAACACACTAACCCTTATTTACCTCTTTCAGATGTTAGCATATATGTCTCTTATTCCAGTGAGGCCTGTCCTGGCCCCTAAAATAGGTCTCACCTGCTACTTTACTTGATACATTTTGTTTTTACACTTCATAGCACTCATCACAATTCTTCATTTATAAAATTACTTGTATTCTTTTGTCCAATATCTCTCTCTTCCACTATAGTGAAACCTCCAGAGAAAGAGCAAAAGCTCGGGGCTTTTCCCTCACTGTTTTATGTCCAGCCCTGGAACAATGCTTAATACATAGACGGAGTTGATTTACATAAGTACTTATTATATGAGGAAACAAACAAACAAATGAATAAATGAAGCAGACATAAAGAAATTTCACAGGTCATATGAAGAACTGTTTACCCACTTACCTCATTAAACACAGGATACATGACTGCATAGAGGGGCATAGAAACCATAGAAGTGGTCTCAGCTTCATTCTTCATCTCTTCCATTGTCATCCTCATTCAAAAGCCAACTACAGTAGAAAAAGCAGTGCTAAAATGCAGAGGAATCTTCATTCACTGCAGTCTTTCTTCTCTTTTTTTGTGATAAAAGAATAAAGCACAAAACATATACTGACCTGGTTAAAGGGCAAGAAAGAACAGATATTTACTATATTAGAATTAAGAATAAAAACTTCAAGTGTTTAACATTTTCATTACAATTTTTTGCTAATCCTTCACGATTCTGTCACCTAAAAAATAACACAAACATAGCAACCATCAAAGACTTAAGGCAAATTTTTAAATTGGGAAAATTCCACCAAATGGGATCTATTTGGGGGGAAAAATTGACCTAATTTCTTAATTAAATAATTTATTTAATATTATTTAATTTTGCCAGTGGCATTTTTTGAATCTTTGTCCAAAGTTAACACAGAATCTAGGAAGAAAAATCCATGGGTACTGGAAATTTGGAAATAAAATATTGAGAATTCAACAATATAAGAGAGAAATTTTGCCTTGAGGGGTTGAGGAAATGTGTTGCTTTTGAAAAGAAAGCAACTGTATTTAATTCCTTTGCTAGGTTGAAAACTGAGCCTAATTATAAAGTGAAAGAGTAATGGTAGTTAACATATTTATATATTAAATGATATATAAGTTCAACAAAAAAAGCTATCAATTTTGAATAATTTGTACCTTTTATAAAGCATTTTCAGATTTTAAAATATTTTTCACATGTATTTAGTCCTCCCAATAACTTACCTTATAGTAATTGTCATTCTAATTTTGCAGATGAAAAAGCAGACTCAGATGGTAAATAACTTGCCTAAGATGGCACATGCAGAGGTCTATGAATTCAGATCTGACACTCCCAAATCAAGAAACAGTATCAAGTGAAGTGAAAACTAAGAACCTCATCTATCCAAGAAAGTACCCAGACATTATTCATTTACTGAATAAATGTATGTTAACCACCTACACACACATGTACAGTGGGGGATAAAAAAGATGTGGTTCTAATCGTTAAAAAATTACCTGATACAGACTGTGGAAGACCTAAGCAGTTTGAAAGCTACAAAGGCTAGTGCTCATAGCTTCAAACAAACTCCAATGACCTGTCCCATCTGAAAACTGCTTACTATTCCTCCATATTCCTACCAGTGAAGGAGAACTCAACATAAATTGACACCAACTGAAAGTTTAGTCTTATTTCTGGTAGTGCTAAACATGGAAATTTTTTCCTCTTTCTGAGCTTACATCTGCTTCCTGAACTCACAGAATCAAATAATGAAATAAATAATAAATAAAAGGAAGAAAAGGCCAATTCCTAAATTTTATTCTGTAAGACAAGAGAAAACCATTATCTGATGAGTCAACTGGTACTTAAATAGACTTCTTTGGTCATAGCATTAAGGACAGAATGGAGGAACGAAGCTGAAGGCAAGAAAAAACTTAAGAAACCTAATGCATCCAGATCAATAGAACCTGAATAATAAACAAGAGCAAGTAAATATCTGCTGTTACTATCTGACTACTTAATAAACCATTTGATAATCTGCCTTTCCACTTAAATTTAACTGTGAATACCTTTTCATAATAAAGTTGGAACAAAAAAGAAGGGCTGAAATGCTGTGATACTAATCAAAGTGAAAATGATGGATACCGGATATACAGTATTGATAGTAAATGAAAGTATCTATGAAAAAAGAAAGTGAAAGATAGCAGTACAGGGTCAACAACAGAACTTGAAGAACTATTTCACAGAATGACAGAAAAAAAATCTTTCCTTTATATAATAAATATTTCTTTTTAAAAAAGAAAACAATTTATTGACTATCAATACAATACTGGGCCTAGTACTAATACAGAACAGTGAACAAGACAAGACCTCAGAGAGCTTATACTATGGAAGGAAAGACAAAATGAACAATTGTGAAAACCACACAGGATGCTATGCTTTTATGGGAGAACTAGATAAGAGGACCAGCATCAGGTGTTTCCAAGAGAAGGAAGTCAAAAGTTTTAGATGCTTCTGAATATGGACAATAACCTAAAAAATTTTTTTAATTTCATTTCTTGATGAGGTCAAGTATAACACTCAAAGAGTAGTGTCACTTGTATATAGAGGGCACTACCAGCAGAGGTTGAACTGGTGAGATGGCAAGAGAGGAAGGAGTCTAAGTTTTAAAGGATCTCAGTCAAAAGGAGGCAGAAATTAAAGGAGGTAAGATACTGAAGTACACTCAATGGGATCATTTTTGTCTTTTACTCTTTTGAACACATGCCTATCCCTGCATATACAAAGGCAGACACAGTTGAACAGATCAGTAAGGTGGCTAAAGTCACTTTCTGAATTCCTGCTGATATCTACCTATCTACCTGCCCAAACACTTAATTTTTACCTTTTCAAATACTGGCATTCATTTTTTTAAAAACATTTTGTCTAATAAGTGGTACTGTACCATGTTGAAAATTTTCTCCTAAGATATTAAATTAACTGTTTCTCTATAACTGTCTCTTTCTCTAATTTACTTATATATATATATAAATATATATAGTTTTTCTTACCTCTAAAACTAACTTTACTATCAGCTACTATTTGTCATCAAAAAGACAGTATTATAGCAACATTATGGGCTACACAAGTGGCTGGTTACTCCACACTTAGCTACTCTTTTAAAACATTGTTCCCATGGGAAAATGTTCCAAAGAACCAGTTTATATCTGAACTTTTCAGAACAATCAAGCTGGGCCAGTTTCATTAGCATTTATATATGAATAAAAATCAACAATTCCAATAAAGCTTTTTAAATTTTCAACTGTTCTGCCAATTTTAACTTCAAGTTAAAATTTTGTGTTCAATCCTTCTACATGCTTCTTCATTTGAAACAATTCAATAAACAACATGCAACTCTATGCCACTTTAATGCCAAATTTAGTCTTAAGAATTTCAGCCACACACTATGCAACCAAGCAAAGGAGTCTGTTCATTTAAAGAACCACACTTGGGTATATCTCAAGGTTTAGAATCAGCATTTCCTGAAACAGCCTCATTTTCTCCCTCTGGGGCACAACAGGGCCAAGGTTATTTACTCTCAAATAAAATGTGTGAACAAATGGAAGTTCTTGGAATTGATGCATATAGTTTTTGGGAAAAATAGAAGCTTCCTAAGTAAAGGAAATTCTAGACGTGAAAAATATTTGTAAGCAGGTTGTTTTGCTTTTCTCTATAGTCAAATCTAATACTAGCCCCCTTACATGATCCCAAATTCTTATAATTCCTTTCACTTCCCTCCCTAAAGGAGGAAAGTTTTATTTATTTTCGTTGGCTCTCCAAACTGTCCATAATATTTAGCTAAACGAAGTTTATTAATTCCAACAGTAAAAAGAATCCATGAGTTCATGTTATAATTTATAAGTGTGTTTCTTTTTCCCAATAGTGACGTTACCAGTCAGCATTAGCAGGTACACAGCAGACCTTAATAAACGTTTGCTGAATGCATAAATTAATGAGACAAGAGATGGGCAATTTATAAGTTGAATCAGTCTTGCTAACACTTTTCAAATATTAAGCCTAGCAAAACAAAAACAAACACAGAAATCTAAATATTTTATTAACGAAGTCTGGACCCAGTTACATTTACCAGTTTTTATCTCTTTTGGCTATCCCAAGCTCTTAACTACTGTAGTAAACTGAGAATATAAGCATCAGACCACTGAAAATAAAATCAGAATTCCAAAAGACATTTACATGAAAACCAAAGGGAACAAAAACAGAGATTATTAATTCTAATGTCTTAATTTTATTAAGGATACAACTGGTGTATAATTTAATAGTTCACAAAATTCTCAAAGTGGAAGCATTCCAACATTGGTTAACCTTGCTTTACACATAAGCAAGATCCAAAAAGTTACCCAGCTTTCAGGAGAAAGCAAAACTTTATGAGAAAGAGTAAAGAGTGCTTAAGTTTCCAAATGCTGGACAACCTAAGCCATCACAATCACTTCAGGGCTTATTAAAAACACAAGTTCTCAAGGTTACTTATAATCTCCAAAAAAGGGTTAAGGAAGCTGTGTTCTCAGCAGCCAGCCCAGATGATTCTTGTGAACAGGACAGGTTGGATATCACTAGTATGGAAAGAACAGTGGCTAGAGTCAGAAGAAGCGAGAAAAAAAAAAAAAAAAAAACAACTGCTAAGGGCAGTCTCCAAGTCACAGGTAAAATTAAGTTTGACTCAGCACCTGAGACACGGGTTTTGGGTCCTCCTGACTCGACATAAGTTTCACTTAATCACTGGCCTTATTTCCTCATCAGAAAGTACAAAGGAGGTAAAAACTGTATCATCTTAAAGGCCATGGAACTTTAAAATTCAAGAACAGTAAAATTTTATTCCTGGTGTCTACCCTTATGGCAGAAAGTGAAGAGGAACTAAAAAGCTTCTTAATGAAAGTGAAAGAGGAGAGTGAAAAAGTTGGCGTAAAGCTCAACATTAAGAAAATGAAGATCATGGCATCCGGTCCCATTACTCCATGGGAAATAGATGGGGAAACAGTGGAAACAGTGTCAGATTTTATTTTTGGGGGCTCCAAAATCACTGCAGATGGTGACTGCAGCCATGAAATTAAAAGACGCTTACTCCTTGGAAGAAAAGTTATGACCAACCTAGATAGCATATTGAAAAGCAGGGACATTACTTTGCCGACTAATGTCCGTCTAGTCAAGGCTATGGTTTTTCCAGTAGTCATGTATGGATGTGAGAGTTGGACTGTGAAGAAGGCTGAGCGCTGAAGAATTGATGCTTTTGAACTGTGGTGTTGGAGAAGCCTCTTGAGAGTCCCTTGGACTGCAAGGAGATCCAACCAGTCCATTCTGAAGGAGATCAGCCCTGGGATTTCTTTGGAAGGAATGATGCTAAAGCTGAAACTCCAGTACTTTGGCCACTTCATGCAAAGTGTTGACTCATTGGAAAAGACCCTGACGCTGGGAGGGATTGGGGGCAGGAGAAGGGGACGACTGAGGATGAAATGGCTGGATGGCATCACTGACTCAATGCACATGCGTTTGAGTGACCTCCGGGAGTTGGTGATGGACAGGGAGGCCTGGCGTGCTGTAATTCATGGAGTCGCAAAGAATCGGACACGACTGAGCGACTGAACTGAACTGAACACCACTTTGCTTTCTCTCAAGCACCCAGCATCACAAAGCATACACAGAAACTGAATTTATTTCAAGGTAGGAATAGATCAGTCTGGCCAAGTCACATAGTTGGAAAGGTGAGCATTTGATATCATGACCTACCTTTCAGGACCTTCTCAGGTCAAAATGTTGTAGCCACTTCCAAACAAGAGTGAAAGGTTTAGAGGAAGGTGCTAGGAAAAAGGCAGGCAGAGGAAAAGAGTACGCAAGAGATCCTACTAGACCAAAATGAATTTGGTAAAGAATCCACCTGTTACACAGGAGACGTGGGTTCGACCCCTGGGTCAGGAAGATTCTCTAGAGGAGGAAATTGCAACCTACTCTAGCATTCTTGCCTGGAGAATCCCATGACAGAGGAGCCTGACAGGCTACAGTCCATGGGGTTGCAAAGAGTCAGACACGACTGAGGCGACTTTGTAAGGCTCTAAGAAAGGCTTGACACTTCACCTAAAGGTGAATAGGAATAGGGCTGTTTGAATTACACAGTGGTTTACCCCTTACTTTAACCAGTTTCACCTAAGGTCGACCAAGGTCCAAAATATTAAATGGAACATTTCGGAAATAAACAATTCATAAATTTTTAACTGTTTGCCATTCTGAGCAGCATAATGTAATCTCATGCCCTCCAGTCTGAGACCCCCAATCATAGATATCATCTGCTCCTAACATATCACTACTCTCATCATCATGGCTTGATGATCCTCCTTCAGACATATCATCAGGTCAACAGTAAGAAAACAAAAGAAGGTCAATAGTATCCTAACACTAAATCACAAAGTCTATGTCACTCACCTCACTTAGTCTTATCACTCAGACATTTTATCACCTAGTATCATCACAGGAAGGTAAGTACAGTACACTAAAATATTTTGAGAGACCACATTTGCATAACTTTATTACACTGAATTATTATAATTGCTCTGTTTTATTATGGCTGCCAATCTCTTGCTATTTATAAATTAAACTATCATAGATATGGATGTATAGGAAAAAATAATAGTATATAAAGAGCTTGGTACTATCTAAGGTTTCCAACATCCACTAGGAGTCTTGGACCTACAGACATAGTAGGGGGGAAGGTGTAAGGGGGCTACTGTACTTAACTAACATTATTAGCACTGTCTTTAGAGTGGTGAGTAACAAGCACAGTGACTCTAGAACCAGACTTCCTTGGATTCAATAAACTGTTCATTCATCCAATAAATGTATTGGGTAATAACTACAGTTTACCAGCCCTTTCTCTCACAGGAGCACTCTCTCTCCATAATTTGAGAACCACTGCTCTAGGCACAATCACTACACAAGCATTTTGAACAAAGGTAAGTGGTCCAAATAGTGAAGGTAAGCGCTGGCAAATATTATCCAGACCCAGATTTTTTTCCATAATTCAGATAGTTTCAGATCTCAATCGCTCACCAGTAAATTTATCTGTACTGCTGTCACATACTCATGCATTTAAGACACCTAAACATTAAGACTATAAAATTTTAAAGCGAAAACAGCCATTAACACATATTCCTCTATACTATCAAGTCCAATCTCCAAATCTCACAATTTAGAAATAAAAGTCCCCAGAAATTCACATTAATAAACTAAACAGTGACATACTGTAAATGTATATTCTATAGAGCTACTATAACCCATTGTATGGGACATGCCTGCCATGTCTTCTGTCTGCCAAAGTGATCTACTTCTAGGATCACCTGCCCTGCTCTCTGTGTCCTCCACAGATCACTCAGCTGAAAGCCAAGACCCCCAGACTCCAGGCAGAATGTTTAAAGACTAATGCCAATGGGAACGTGGCTCTGATTCAAGGTCGCCCTAGGCTATACAGCAGCACAAGTCTGTGGACCTTGCATTTTTTGACACCAAGACCTCTGACTCAGGTACTTTAAAAGTTAACTGCATCATGTCAGTGTAAGAATATTTGGGGGGAGTAGTGTCCAAATACAGAAATCATAAACGGACAAGTAACTAACATTTTCTACATATGGATGGATAGCACAGAGTAGTAGGTAAGTGCTCAGATTTAAAACAGGTTTAAGTTTGAATGGGTGATATCATTTAATCTCTTTTTAAACTCAATGAGAAATTTACTGGCAATACTGACTGAGGATTCACATCACAGCGTTATTAAGAGTACAAAATGCATGTACTTATTGCAGTATGTGACATACAGTAAACATTCGTATTATTAGTTACTGATATTTCATCCAAGATTCTATGAATCTGACACAGCATCAGGACTGGAATGACTGTGAGGCAAACCAGATGGCTAGAGCACAAAATTAAGCTCTTGTAGGACAGAGAGTGAGTGCCTCTTGAAATTTTGTACACTAAACTCTTCGTTTGCCTCACCCTAGTCCTGCCCCTGCACAGTACACACAAGGATGGGCTAATACTGATGATCACAGTGTCAAAAAGGACACTTACAATAGCCTTTTAAAACCTTTTTCTCCCCGCTTGCCAAAATGAAGGCATATATAAATTTCCTGGGCCACCCAAAAAGTTATAAGTGTCATCCAAAGTAAATTACAGTTCAGGAATTCTTAAAAAATGTGATCATCAAATGCACTGTAAAATTATTTGCTAAGTCTGTGTTAAAATTTTTATTCTCTTAGTGTATATAGATCAATTTAATAAAGAAAGTTGTGGCCCAGAAGCAGGCTTGGTAGAAGAGTGAAATCAAGATGTGGTCAAAGAACTTCCCAAAAAAATCTGTAAAAGGGGATAATCTATTCAAGAAAACCAAAAGAGAATAGAATCAAAAGGCCTGCTACCTCTGATGGGAAAGGGGAACGACAAAAATATCAACAACTGCTATTTGAGCTTCTAAGATATTTTTGCACAAGTTCAGGGGAAAAAGACACATCTCTTTGGCAGTGACAATATTCTATTTTATCCCCCTATTCGAATGCAATTGTTCAATTCTGGTCTGAACAAAATTTAAATGAAAATATTTGTTGGAGGGCAGGAAACAAATTTGTTCCCTTGAATGTGTTCATCTTTTGCCCATGAAGTTCTTAATCTAGTGGTTCATGAATTAAATAATGTCTAATTGCCTAATTTAGTGTTTGAGGTACTTCTCTATATTCTCTTTTGCATTAGTATTTGTGAGTTTCAACTTCTCTAACACAACTCTAAAGCCTTCCTTTAAAACCCCTTAGAAATTCAACTTAAGCTCTCGTGGGCTCCCTGGTGGTACAGATGGTAAAGTATCCGCCTGCAATGTGGTAGTCCTGGGTTCTGTCCCTGGATCGGGAAGACACCCTGGAGAAGGGAACGGCTACCCACTCCAGTATTCTTGCCTGGAGAATTCCATGGACAGAGGAGCCTGGAGGGCTAAGTCGCAAAGAATCACACACGACTGAGCAACTAACACACGGACATATCAGACGGCTCAGGCTTACCTGCTCTGTATCACTTACAGTCTTACATTTTCCTTAATAACGCCTTATTGCCTAAGATTCGCTACAGTATGCAATGTGTATTTTCTTTATCATATTTCTTTGTACCACAACACTGCCACAAGGTGCTTAAATGTTGATAAAATTATTAGCCCCAGATATTAGGTTGGTATAAATGTAATTGCAGTTTTGCACTGTTGAAATTTGCTGTTTGATATTGGAATATATTCTTAATAAATGTGGTTATGCTGTACATTATTTTAATGTGCATTTCTCACTTTATGTTTTTTTGCTAATGATTTACTACTTGCTGTTTATTTTATATTTATTTTGGACTATGGAAATGATGTTAGACAAAACGCAAATTCGAGCAATTTTCTCATCTGAGTTCAAAATGGGTCATGAGGCAGCACTGACAAGTCACAACATCAACAACGCATTTGGCCCAGGAACTGCTAACAAACACACAGTGCAGTCAGTGGTGGTTCAAGAAGTTCTGCAAAGGAGGTAAGAGCCTTGAAGATGAGGAGCACAGTGGCCAGCCATCGGAAGTTGACAACAACCAACTGAGAGCAATCACTGAAGCTGATTCTCTTACAACTACAGGAGAAGTTGCTGAAGAACTCAACATCTCAACATTCTACAATCATTTGGTATTCAAAGCAAACTGGAAGGTAAAAAAGCTAGTTAAGTGGGTGCCTCATGAGCTGACCGCAAACCAAATAAAATCATTACTTTGAAGTATATTCTTCTCTTATTCTACACAACAACAACAAACTATTTCTCGATTGGATTGTTACATGAGACAAAAAGTGGATTTTATATGACAACTAGTGGTGATGACAAGTTCAGTGCTGGACTGAGAAGAATCTCCAAAATACATCCCAAAGCCAAACTTGCACCAAAGTCATGGTTACTGTTTGGTACTGTCTAATCTACTACAACGTTCTGAATCACAGTGAAACCATTACATCTGGTAAGTATGCTCAGCAAATTGATGAGATGCACTGAAAACTGCAATGCTTGCAGCCAGTACTGGTCTACAGGGCCTAATCCTTAACCAGGATAACGTCTGACCACACATCACACAACTAACACTTCAAAAGTTGAATGAATTGGGCCTTACCTCATTCGCCAGGTTCACCTGACCTCTCGTCAACCGACTACCACTTCTTCAAGCATCTCATCAACTTTGCAGGGAAAATGCTTCCATGACCAATAGGATGCAGAAAATGCTTTCCAAGAGTTTGTCGAATCCCAAAGCATGGATTTTTACACTACAGGAATAAACAAACTTATTTCTTATTGGCAAAAATATGTTGATTGTAATGGTTCCTATTTTGATTAATAAAGATGTATTTTAGCCAAGTTATAATGATTTAAAATTCACAGACTGAAACTGCAATTACTTTTGCACCAACCTAATAAATGGACTCTGACTCATTTGTTTAACAGTAAGTGAGAATAAGAACAAGATTCTATCACGATAATGACATTTAACTTCACCTTTAGCTCCAAGTGATCTCAAATAAAAATGCCATTAGTCATAAGAAGAAATGAAGAAGACAGAACGGTATTTGTTTGTATCATATATACAATTCCTCCCATGACCTTCACTTATAAAACTGTAATTCATTTTTCAAGGAAGGAAACCAAAATTAAGGAAGGACCTCAGAAACTTCTCAAGTTTTGACAGTACTGTCAAAATGCCAATTTTATTACGGGTAAAGGCATCCTGCAAGTGTCTACTCTGAATAAAAGGCCACAGTATTATTCGAAATCCTTTGGAATTAAATTAGACAGCCTTGTAACAATGTGAACTGGTATAGGGAGCAGTTGCACTCTGGAGGCTAGGTATGACTCATTTACCATTCCCAAATGCCTTTGGTTCCAGCAACATAATGAAGTCTAAGAAGGAAGCAAGGGTTTAACACTTGAGGGTTTTGTCCTTCCTGAACTCCAAACTCCATTAGATCTCCAGTTCATCCTGAAGACAGGATGGCTGAATAAGGCAGAAAGGCATATTTCAGTGCCAGGGACCAGAAGATAACTCAGAGAAACTATCATTTTTTCCCCCTTCTTACTGGCTCCAATGCAAAATTATCAAATGAACTGATGCATGTGCAAGTACTTAATATATCAGAAAGACCAAATGTCCATATAATGGTCTTTCCACCCCGCTACTATCCACTAAATTATAAACACTGTAGAAGTTTTATTCCTTTCTCTATTTGCTAGTACCTAGCTCAGTACTCTGCGTAAGTAAGTGTAGTCGCTCAGTCGTGTCTGACTCTTTGCGACCCCATGGACTGCAGCCCACCAGGCTCCTCTGTCCATGGGATTCTCCAGGCAAGAATACTGGAGTGGGTTGTCATTTCCTTCTCCAGGGGATCTTCATAGTCAGTCTAAATCAGCAGCAGTGTTGGAGATGCGATGATGAAAAGCTAGATATACTCCATGCCCTTGAGGGTGTGCAGTCTTGTAGGGAAGAGAGACAATAAAGAAATACATGTCAAGCTGCCGCTTTACATAACTCCAGGGAGCATACCTGTGTCACACTATACATATACTTGCCCTATGCAAATTCAATGGGCACGTTTAAAATTTTTCATTTTTGAAGAAAACAAAAAGAAAAATAACTATTGAAATACTGGATGATTGTAATTCCATTCCGCAAATATAAGGCCCTGAATGAAAGTGATAAAGACATGGATCTGCTACCCACCACTAGACTGAGAGCCACAACTGTGCCCTAAATGAGAGGCTCACCACACATATTTCCTTTCCAGAAAGATCTCTGAATAGCAAGTTAAACACTTGACCCAGCACTCAAAGGAAAAGTAATTCTATTCCAATGCTAGAGGAAAAATGATGTTTGTTAATGCTATGTCAGTTTCCAATGTGGTAACTTTCAAAGTGTTCCTTTTAGAATAAATTTTAAGATAAGTAATTTTGCCTGCCACATTGACTTTAGTATCTAAGACACAACTTTTTGTAACTGGAACTCTAAGTTGAGCCCTCCATCGGTGCTCAAAAACAAACATCATTTTTACTGCCATGATTAAAAATATAGTGTCTTAACTTCACTAGCATGGATTTAAATCCTAATTCCAAGCAATAAGTGGTTGTGTGACCTTGCGAAAGTTACTTAACCTCCCTATATTTAGTTTTCTTAAATTGGGGATAATAGTGCCTCTACATTACAGGGTTCATACAAAGATTTAAGGCAATTTTACACATAACATATATTTAACAAATGTAAGATAAATGAATAATCAAAGTATCATTATTATACAATCTATCTTTTTCTGGTAAACTTATTTCCAGAGGACTGGCATGAGTAAACAGTAATGACTACTACTTAATATGTTCCACTGCTGTTACCCAATAATTCATAAGCCAGCTGATGAAAAAGAAAAATCTTTTTTTTTTAAATAGCAACACCTGATTCTAGACAACTGCAGAGTGACACTGAGACACTGAGTTTGAAGACTCATGTCACTTTTTAAGTGGTTAAAAAGAAAGATTATGCACACCAAAAAACGTAAGCATGACCTTGAAAAATATGATTATAATATTACATTGTATCCAAGATGCAATTAATTGTGTAGCTAAAATGAGAAAACTAAATTCTACATATAAACAAAAATGAACCACCAAACTACACAGTCTAGCTTTCTGCAAATAAATTATTTCTAACTGCTATAATAAAGGTGCTTTCACTTTTTACATCGTGTGTGCACGCATGCTTGTACTGCTAAAATATAAATCACTAATAAGACCACAGCTTTCTATAACATTTCAAATGCAGTAATATACACCATCAATCACACTATTTAACTTCAAAATCACTTCTGCAGTTTATATTGTGGACAAAAAACTGTTTATCATGGCATTAGCTTAAAATTCTTGGCACACGTTACCAATCATTAACAACCTTAATAATTGAACAAGATATAAGAAGCAGTACCTCAGTTTTATCCTTCACATATTGGTATGCTAGGTCAAAACGAATTTTATTATCCCTGATTCAAGTAACATAGGGACTTACTTAAAAATGTAACTTTAGGATTTATCAAAGACTTGTATTAATGATAAAAACTGGGCCAAATATGAGCAAGCACTTTTTGACAATATTTTGTGGGAGAGTGAATTGGTAAATTCATGAAGGCATGCAAAGCTGCAGCAACTCTGAGTTGCTGAATTTATTCTACACCATTATAGTAGTACTCTGAAGGATCAGAGAATTTGTTCTCAGAACCAAAACCTAACACATTTCTGAATTTAGTCTTCATGTTTTGAAAATAATATTTTTAATCTCTTAAGTACCGAGGTTTAAAGCAAATAAGATATTACCTTAAGACCCAATGAAATGTGACAATTTTCATGAAGCTCAAACTATAAGCTCCTTTGAAATAAAAACCACTCAGTTTTACAGTCACCTTGTCGAAGGCAAGTTATATTAAAGGTAAAATTCAAAGGAAGATTACGGTGGTTAAAAAACAAAACAACAAAGAAAAGGGAAACTCATGAATTTTGTTGAGGACAGAGGAGCTAACAGGGAAGAATAGAATTCACAGAAAGTTAGTTTCTTGCATATCTGTATTTTATTATAATGAATGTTGCTTGCAAGAGCAGGATAGTGATAAGGTCTCCAAAACACTGTTATACAGAAATTTTGCTGTAATAGAAAATGATTCCTTTGCCATTTCTACACAGAAAACTACCCTGATTTTACAGACCTCCAAGAAAGAACAAACATCTTTCTACAATTTGTATCCAACTTCTGTCAATAACCTCGTTTTATCCAAAGGTAGGAAACAAATCTCTTTTACTCATTTTTGTATTTCTGCCCCTTGCAGAGTGCTGGATGCACTGTGCATGAAAGCACTTACATTTATTCATACATTCAGCAAGTAATTACTGACAACTTAACTTTGTGCCGGGCACCGTATAAGTAATGAGCTAAGGCACATGACAAATAAGGGCCCTGCTCAGGAAGCTTACTGTCTAGTGAGGGAGACAGACACTTATCAAGTAAACACAAAGATAATTAAGTTCCTATTGTGATGATGCTACAAAAAAGTACAGGGTATGGTGAATATACAGTTGGAGGAGTCAAAGGTCAGGGAACATTCCCCTGAGAAATGACATCTAAACTGAGACTTGAAAATTAACTTGGAGTTGGCCAGACTTGGGGCCTCCCTGGTAGCTCAGACAGTAGAGTTTGCCTGCAAGGCAAGCAGGAGACCTGGGTTCAGTCCCTAGGACGGGAAGATCCCCTGGAGAAGGGAATGGCTACCCATTCCAGTATTCTTGCCTGGAGAACTCCACGGATAGAGGAGCATGGTGGGCTACAGTCCATGGGATGGAAAAAGCCATACTTGGGAGGGGGAGGTGAGGCAGTCCAAGCAGGAGGATGAGTGAGTGAGTGAAGTCGTTCAGTCGTGTCCGACTCTTTGCAACCCCATGGACTGTAGCCTACCAGCCTCCTCTGTCCATAGGATTTTCCAGGCAATAGTACTGGAGTGGATTGCCATTTCCTTCTCTAGGGGATCTTCCCAATCCAGGGATTTAAACCGGGTCTCCGGCACTGTAGACAAGACGCTTTACCATCTGAGCCACCAGGAAAGTCCAAGCAGGAGGATGAAACAAGTATAAATGCCCCCAAGTCAGGAAAAAGCTTAAGCAGGTAGTAACTGAAAGGCACAGTAAACAATAAAGGCTGGGGATAAGGCTGGAAAGGTACACAGGAAACAAAAGGGAAACTGTCAGCACTAGTACCTGAATATTTAAGTCATTGTAAGTCTTTTTTTCATGTAAAAAATAAATAAGGAAACTGAGTCTTTATCTCAAAGTATTAAAAAGGTCTATAGTTAAAAGACCTGGATTATGCCTTGGTCCCGCCAGTTACTAGCTACAGAATCTTGCATTTAAAACCAATCTGAACTTCTTTCTTTATTCTCTTTGTAAACAGGTACTCAGTTATACCACCACAGTACTCCAACATGTAGATGACAGATGAAAATGAAAGATGATAAATACAATAAAAACATTATCTTACCATTCTGTTACTGACCAGACAAAATACCAAAACTACAATGACGCTAAGAGATGAAGAAAAGTTAGTGGTACAATCTAACCAAGGACAAAAATTAGCATGTACTAGACAAGTGCGTTATATTTATTAATTTTACTAATTCCCAAATTTTGCTGACTTTAGGTTCAAAAGTTCATTCCACAACCTCCCAAAAGCATGCCAAAAATTAGAACTCATTTCTCACTTCCTCCAACAAACCAAATGCCTGTATGTGGCCATACAGAAAATATATTAACATTCTTTCTTTACTATCACTGACTCATAATCGGTTTATGGTTTACTTAAACTACCGCACCCGTCTAACACAGCACTGAGTCAGTTATCTCCACATAAGTTTCCACTTGCTTAGTTAGGTCTTCCTTCCTTATGTATTGCATTTCTTACTCATGGTGCTAACTATTCTTGATTTTACTTCATTCTGTAGTATTACAACTCTCTTTTATTTTAAAAGTCATTTTTATTTTAAAAGGAATGTAATAGTACTCCTGATTCTAGAAAGTGTTTTTGCACTCAGAATTTAGACATATTGTGGGTAATTTTAATAACTGCAGAGTACATTCAAACACTCCATATTTCAATGGTCAATGCACACAACAGTAAGCCATGACAGATTACCTGTGATAACTGATTCGTATATATAAACTTATCAGGAACAAATGTCAATGAATGTACTACTAAAACTCTATTAAAGAATTGTCAATATTTATGCACTGTAATTATATTTGGTCACAACAATGGATAAGACTGGAACAAGCACACTACTTTCTGCTCCAATACAAAACATAAATGTACTATTTTTCCATTCTTTAACATAAAACAAGGATGAGTTAAAACTCACAGATGGTAAGAAAAATAAAATATACAAAAGCCTGATGTTATTATTTACACACACACAAAGAAAATGAGGGGAAGTAAAAAAAAAAAAAATGTCATGTTACCTCCAAGAAATGCAGCATATCTTCTTTTCTAGTAATGAGCACACTAAACTGTCTCTTGATGCTGTATTATTTGAAAAAGTGTAAAATAAGTTTCGTGGAAGAATCCCAATCCCATTGTTCTCAGTTGAGAATAATAATAATAATACAGTCCTAAAGTAGAAAGGGAAAGGAGTATCTTTCACGAGTAAAGATGAGCCATATTGTTACTTTTCTCCTGTCCCATTAACTACCCTTTAAAACGGTAACACCATTCATCACTTAATATACCTCTAATATAAGGAAAAAATAGCTAAGTTGAAATTGATTCTTATTTTTCCAACAACAGATTAGCGTGAGTGCTTCTTTTATTGAGGAATTCACAGATGGCTTCTTAGAAATACCTAAAATGCATTACTTTGCAACTTCCTCTTCAAAGAACACAACCAATCTCCCCACTCTTTCTTTCTGGTGCGGCAGCTCAGATTTAGAAGCTGGATTACAAATGGATTAGAGTCAGAAGAACTGTCCCAATGTGTGTGACCTTGTGCACATCATTTACCCCCTGTTTCCTCATTAGCATCCCACTAGGAATACTCCTTGAAACAGCAAAGGTGTAAATACATATTAGGAATTACATCTTTATAAAGTTAAACTTGCCTATTCGGGGCAAAACTGCCTCCTTAGAGGGACCACATCATGAAACTGGAACTGAATCCGTAGATCTCTGTCAACATTTTGACTCTTCCTTCTACAGCTCTCTTCTTTCAAAGGGCATAACCCGAGTCACCTCAAGAGTCGACTCCAAGTGCCCCTTCCTTCCTCCACTCCTTCCCTATCCTACTTCTAAAGCTGGGGGAAAACAGCAGTCTCATCTCCCCGCCCCAAGCCACACCTTCAGAGGACCCCACCCCAGGCACATCCGCCCTCTCCCTACTCTGGGGGCAGCAGAGGCCAACCTCGCCCTTCCCCTCCCGCCCCCACCTACAGGAGACTTCCTGGAGGCGTTCAGGCCCGAGCAGGGCAGGCGGCATTTACAAACCCGCTTTACGCCACTCGCGTAGGGTAACCTCGCTTACGCCCGTAGGGCCCCGTTCCCAGCTCCGTCCGCTCCGCCTGCCAGAACCAAGCCCTAGTGCCTTAGCCACGGCCCCCAAGTGACCCCAGACCTCTTCTGCTTCACGCGGGACCACGGGGACTGGGACAGAACAGCCACACCTTACCGGTTACTGAGGTACTGACTTCACTTCCCACCTTTGAAGCCCTCTTCAACTCCCGGATCAATTCACTCCGGCGACGCCGGAAGGACCCGAGAGGAACCAGGCGTTGTCCGGAATCCTGCCCAGCCGGAGTCGCGCAGGGGCCTATGGGGATTCGTAGTCCCGCTCGCTGGCATCGTCAGCAATTCCTGCATACCTAGGACTACAACTCCCGTCAGGCTATGCGGTGCAACCGAAGACGATGGGTGGGGACACTTTTAGCCAATAAGGGGAGAGTCCCTGCCTTTGCGGGAGGAGGTGAGAAGAAGAGAGAGAGTGCACGGAAAGAAGAGGAAGGGAGGGGTCAGCTCTCACCTGCGCCAATCAGGATGCAGGGTCGGCCCGGCAGGCGTCTCACCCATTGTGGGGGCGGGCTAGCGGAGGCGAGGAGGGAACCGGGGTGGGGGAAGAGCTTCAAGTGGCTAATGTGGGGCGGCTGATCCTCGCGGGCGGCGGGGAACTCGCTGGGGAAACGCCAGGGTGGAGGGAAAGCGAGATGTGGGGATGCGCTCCGGCCGAAGGATCAGTTTCCCCGAAAGCGGCCAAGCACCAGGCACACTGAGCGTTCAGACCTGCGGGTCGGGCAAGGATAGGTTGAGCCTAGGCTACTCGCGGACGTGCCCTGACGGGGCGGGGAGCTGCTCCAGGTGTCAGGCTACTGCGTGAGGCAAGAGGGTCACCAGGGAAGGGAAGCGGCAGAGAAGCTGCAGGAGCGCGAGGGAACGCTTAGGTACCAGGGAAGCAGCTTCCCGCTGCCTCCAGCCAGGACAGCAGCCGGAACAGCAGGGGGAGGAGCAACAGCTGCTGAATTGGCCAACTAGAGGAGGGGGAGGCGGAGCTTGGGTCCCTGTAGCAGCCGAAGGCGCAGCCTGGACTGTAGTTTCCCGGGAGAGAGAGCAGGAACAGGAGCGGAGCGCAGTCCTCGAAGCCTCAGGTCCAGCATCCCGCCAGGGGTTGCAGGTGTGTGGGAGGTAAGCGTGGGTGCCTCTCCTGGGCATCTGCTCTGCCCAGGAGAAAGGGTCTTCCAATAGGAATTTTACGAAGGCACAGCTAAAAAGAGTCTCTGACTAAGGTTAGCGAACTGGTGCAAACCCTTTTAGGTGAAAGATACACGTTTTTGGAGTTTAAGGGGGGATAAGGCAGCAAAAGGTGGCTTGACTCGGGGCATTAAGGGCGTGGTTAGTGTTTTTGATTTGAGTTGTACCATTAAACTGTTCTGGGAGATTTTAATATTGAAACCCTGCTAATTGAGGGCAAGGTGGATGATATTTGGGAAGGTGCGTAGCTGGTAAAATACAGAAAATTTTGTCATTGATAGAGAATTACTTCAGAACTGTTTCGCTGGTCAGATAACTTTGCAGTTTTCCTCACTATGTACCCTTTATGTTGTTTTATCAGATTGTCCTGCTACGGACCCGTTTTCGGTGGTTATACTGCAGGTTTCTAGAATTGCGAGATCTCTATTAAATAAGCAAATGCAGTCAGGAATAATCAAGATGACTGAACCTATCAGAAGTATAACTTTTGCCAGCAATCATGTAAAAATGCTTTTTATAATAGAGGGATACTTAGCTTTCCCGGCCACTGGCTCTAGGAACAAAGACCAGGACTCAGCCTACAGTGGGAACGTATGTTGTACTTCACTGCTGCCCCTTATTCTCTCATTTGTGTCTAGTAGTATTTGTACATTTAAAAAAACAAAAGTACCAAGAGAGCTGTGCAAGGATCTTTTCTGTTTAGAGATCATGTGCTAAGTGATTTCCATTGGTATGCATTATGATGGGTTCAGACTTAACACATGTAATGGTAGTATAAAATAATAGTTTATTCTCAGTAGGAAACCATGTGTGGTTTCTTTGACTATAATTAAATACCTGTAGATGGAAATATGTTTTTAATTCTAGATAAAGATGAAAGTCCCATCCACCTTTGTGTAACTATGACAGAATTACAGCCTTTTTAAAAAAAGAAAGGTTGTAAAAAGCTATCTGCCCAGTTCATTTTCTTTTTCTTTTTGTTACAGAGGTTCCCCAGATTACATAGCTTTTAATCATAGTAGCATATTGCAGCACATTTTGCCCTGAAATGCTTTCTTTGTGACAGTTGTATATTTCAGAGTCTGCGTGAATACTTTAATTGGGGATTTTTTTTTTTTTTAAATTTAACTAGGGTCAGTAAAATGGAGTAATTGCCTTCTATTTTTTTGTTTCCATGGTTTGCTGATTCACTCATGATTTTTTGATTTTATTTCTGTAACACACACAGAATTCTTTTCTGAAAAAAAAATGGCTGGGAAGAATTCATAGCTTGAAGTTCAGTCCTACTGAGCACTACCACTGATAAGCCTCAGTGATTTATCAATGTATATACTCTAAAAGCCCCTCCCATACTCTCACACATTAGAGAAATATATAGGGGACACATCTTAGAAACACAGTGTCTTTTTAGATTGTACTCAAGTAGATCAAGTAAGTATTAGAAGCAACAAAGAGCTTAGAAGGAAGAAAGGGCAACAGTAGCCACTAAACTTCATGGTTAAGGAAGGGATTTTATCTTTGCTACATCACCAGAGAGTCTGTGAATCTACATATAGCTGATGTGACCTGTGGAAATGATTTTAGGTGGAAAAATGGGTACTAGGGTGTAGTTAGGTTTGGAAAAGATTGTGTTTGCCCTTGTTACTTCTGATTAAGTAGACCATCCTGAATCAGAGTCTCAGTTTCTGTCTCAGGCTCTGCTACTGATTCATTTTGTGAAACTGAATACTTGCTGTCACTGGGTTGTTTCTACCATGTAATAATAATAATTAAGAATAATACTGGCACTGAAGTTCTTTCAGGGTCTTTATCAAACGATCTTTTTGACAGGGTTTGGTTGGGAGTCAGTTAGTAATCAAGTAAATAAGATAGAAAATACATGCCAAAACAGTTGAAATTCAGATGTACTTTGAATCCCAACTATTTATAGGTCTTGATGCTTTGAAGCATCAAAAAGGAATTCTCATTATGAATGAATGAGTCTCTGGTATTAACAGAATTTTTCACCTTTTTCCAAGATATGGATCTTTTTTATTGTGTCAATGTAAGAGATTGGGTTTCTGTATCATTTGAGAATAAGAAAACCATGTTTTTATAAGGAAGAAAATCATTGGCAGTATGTGGCACTTGAGTATTTGTTACCTTGAACTCTTGACACATTTTAAATCGGTGTTCACATTAAATCTCAGAATTCTTAAATGTTACTGGTGAGAAGTTCCTCATATGACAGTTCATAGTTTTCTGTGAAGCATTACTTGGTTTAAAAGCACATTATTCTGCTCTTTATTTTTACTATTTGCATATGGCTATCAGAGTATGTATAGGATGAGAAAGGAAAAAAAAAATCAGCAGAATACAGAATGTCTCTCAAGTGGAAGATGTTCATGGGATTAGTGTTCCTTAGCTGAAAGACTGGGTTAATTTCAAATTACAATATATATTGGACTTTTTTTAATGTAACATTCTAACTCTAAGCCTATTGAGTGAAAATAATTGAGTAGCATGGATTTCTCTCTAACAGGAGGATTCACTGTTGCATGCAGCACAAAAGAATAAGATTTAAAGGTTCAAGATCAAATGGTTTTGATGTGGGACAGGGATAGGTGGCATAGAGGACAAGGGGGGATAGATATGAGGAAAACTGTATGAAAGACATACCCTTAGCAAGAGTAAAAAGAGATTTGATCCCTTTTTTTGGTTGAATGCCCCTAAGTGATTTCATGACCTTTCCCCCCCACCCCAGTTATTAATTTCTAGAGGCCTATACCCATTGTGGGAGACAGTACTTTCCTACATTATCATTTTAACTTAAGCCAGATAGACATTAATTCATTACATGTTGAATAATCATCAGTTATTGAAGCAAAGTGGAAAGACTACTGCAGGTATATACTTATATGTGAAACTTAGTATTATTTGGATATAATATTAAAAAGTAAAAACTGATGTTTTCCCCCTTAATAACAGAAGTACTTGAACTAGACACTAAACTAAGATACCCCTTGCTTCCTGCCCCTGCCACCTTTAAAAGCCATCTTCTAAAGTTAAACACTGCTTTGAGGATCAAGATTAACTGTCATACAGAGGTAAAGATTTGTTTCTGTTTTATTTTCAATCTTATGTTTAATGTCAGCATTTAGTCTTTAAAGTTTGGTTAACTGTGTTTTAAGTAACAATTATTAGCTCCTGAAGACTCTATGCGCCTATCTTTTGCTCTTAGCACCAACATCATGCCCAGCAGAAAGAAGTTGCCCTATAACCACTTACTATTTCAAGAACTCAGAACCAATACTTCTTTAATGTATGTGTGGAGACATCTTGCACTTTGATGAAGAAGTCAGTTGCCCTCACAGAATTACTCTACATTAGGCCTTCTGAGAATGTCTTTGTGCTGTTTAGCCTTTACAAAAGTGTTACTTGAGCCCGATTTGATTCCGACTGTTTGGGCTGCAAAGATTTACCTAAAACTTTGTGTGCCCCCATTTCTAAATTCATGCCAGAGACAAGGAATTATAGGCAAGGGAAAAGGGCTCTCCAGCTAGTGGAACTTAAGATCTACCTTCTACAACCAGAGGAGCCTGTGGCTCACCACCACACACCTCAATAAGATACCTTTGTTGAAGCTTATCTATTAAAATCATATTTCATTATATAAAAATTGAATTTACTCTTCCATTTTTTCTAATCATTCTTTTTTAAAAAAGTCAGAGTGATTGTGTTTAAGCATATGTGGAATTGGGTATTTATTGTTTTTGTACTTGACCTTCCAGAAACAATCTGATTAGTGTTAGGAATTTATTGTTTTTGTACTTGACCTTCCAGAAACAATCTTATTAGTGTTAGGATTAAAAATTCAAATGTGATTTTCCTTTTATTATTATAAGACCTGGAGAATTTAATAGTTAATAGTTAGAATTAAATAGTTCTTTAGCAGTGAATTTAATATTAGCAGATATTTAACTTGTCTTTTGTTTACTTTTTAATATGCCTTTATTAGCATACTGATAGAGTTTGACTTAGAATTGATGATTGATTAATCTTCATGTTTCGATGGCATTACTCTTTAGCTCAGCACAGTGTCTTGCATAGAGTTAGCTGAGTTCCTGTCTTCCTCACCAGATGCGTAGTATCTTCAGAATTAAAACTGAGTTTCATTTCCCTTGGTGTTTACTTTGAGAGCCTTATACATAGTTTAACAGTAACAGTCATTATATTTTGACAACCTATAATGAAGCATTTTATGTTTTTCACAAACAAGTACAACTAGAAAAATGAAATTTTCTTAAACATCTCTTTTTATACTAAATTCAGCCCACTGCCCACAACAGTTGATTATATCGAGCTAAATATAAATATCACTGCCTTTTCCTGGATTTCTAAATGAATAAACATTGCTGTTAGTGGCAACTTTGCATGTGTGTATACTTTATATATAAATTTATTAATTCAAAGCAGTTTGAAATTTGTGTGGTCTCTCATTGTCTCTAGAACTGTGCTAACCTAAAGGTGTACTTTTATGTAACATTCCCCACTATACACATATATACACATTTATGACTTTTTTTCCTTGACGCCTGGAAGTAGACTTAAAGTATATGAATGCAACATGAGGCCTTCTCTTAACTAAAACTTAACTGCTCTTGAATATTCTGTTTTCAGTGAAATGGTTACAATGGGAGACCGTACTCAGACTTATTAAATTTAAACTGTACAACTATTTGTCATCTTTGAGCCGGCATGGGCAGAGGATGAATTGTTTTGAGACATTGACAGAACTCAGTGCTGGCCTTCCATACAGCACAGCTCAAGTGCTCATGGTACCTCAAGCTCAAGCCACTGCTTCAAGGCCCTCTCTGGTTCAGGCTAAGAAGGAAAAGCCTTCTGATCCCACAGCTCATAATTTAGTATGGGAAGGAAGGCAGATGGAACTTACTTTGATTTAATAACTTCATTTTCCTAAGTGTATTGTTTTTCCCAGATATACCAAAGTTCCCAGTAACATTATCTCAACTGTCAGAAAGTATTTCTATAGCACAATCTAGCAATTCAGTGAGTACCTATCAACCCATGGTTTGTTTTTCCGTTAGTATCTTAGCATTTTTGAATAGACCTCCAAGAGCTCAATGGGATACTTCTGATATTTTGTCCCCATTGGACTGCTTCTGTCTTTTTCTTGATAACCTAAATTTTGTTCCGAAACCTAAGTTTTATTTGAGGTCTTTTAATCCTGTGTAACTTAAAGAGTTAATTTTATTGTTTTTTCACCTTTTAGTAGTATGCTATAGATACTGTATTATGATGTATAATTTTTGCCATTCACTTGAATTAAATCAGTTATTGGAGCATTTAATTGTTGTGTACTTCACAAAGCAATTTAAAATCACTGAAGCAATTAATGCCTTTTAGATACATCCAGCCTCCCAGTTAAGTAACCTCTACTAACTATCCTAAATCTCTTTTAAAAATAAAATGTCAGTAACAAAATTATAAAGACCTAATAATAGCTATTCACTTTTTAGTATAACAACAGATTTAGTTAATAATTATTAATATATAATTAAACATTTTGAAGGAGAAAGAAGTCTTATTGTCCAGGGTTATCTTAAAAACCAAATTTCACTTACATTATGTGGCCAAAATTAATTGACAATTTAAAAACTAGTTCGCAAGTATGTATCAATTAGAAATGCTTTCAGCTGCAAGTTTCATGCACAGTGACATAAAATAATAGGGATTTATTTTTTTTCCAGGACAAAAAGTCTAGAAGAAAGTGGTTGTGTCCTTTTGTTTAGAGGCTAGCTGAATGTAGTCAGGATTTTGTCTTCACGCTTTCTCTTGTGCCTGACACAAGATGGATGCTTCTGCAGATCAAGACATCATATTCTAGTGTAGGGCAGGAAGACTGAGGAATAGCTCGTACCTATTGAGTTTTTCTCTTTTAATAAGGAAATAAAAGCTTTTCCAATGACCTCTACCAAATGTCCACTGTGGACTTAGTGGCCCCTGGCATGTAGCTACCCCTAGCATTAAGGGATGTTGAGATATCAAGGACTTTGGGCCTTTGCAGTGGATGAAGTAGGGGAACAATGGTTTGAATGTAATTTGGGGTAATCAATCAATAGTGTTAACCATAGTCTGATAATTAAAATCATACTAACTTTACTAACTTTAAAATGTATTCCGTCTTCTTCTAACTCACTCATTATTTCCTGTTTGTTCATTTGGGTTTTTGTTTGTTTTTCTCCCCAGATTAGAAAACTCTAATCTTCTTATACCAAATTTTTGTTTCTATGACTACCAGAGTTAAAGTCTCTGGGCAAAGGCATTTCCCAAACACTGATGATATCTCTAGTTAAAAGACCATCTAGCCAAATCACATATAATACTTGTCCTGTTCTGTTCATTATAGATATTTTCTGTAACATTGAAAAGATGTTTCTATCTTTAAATCTGCTTTAAGCCTCAGAGAATCTTCATATAGGTCAAATTGAAAAATATAGGTGTAGTGTAAATGAAAGAACAGTTGAATAGTAAACAAAGCTTAAAAACAAATGCTGTCAAAAAAAAAAAAAAAGGCCAAAAAAGCCATTGCTTCATAGACAGGAACTCACTCTCAAAAAATTTAATCCTGGAAAATGGTGTTGTTACCATTTTTAAAATGTAAAAAGTATTACCAACATCTATACACTGATTATTACCTAAAGTATTACTCATTCTTATAAAAATACATCATAGGACTTATTAGAGTTTTGATAAATTATGATTTCTGATAAGAAAGTGTGAAAAAAGTTGAAACTGAGACAATGGAAACAAGTATTTCTTCTACACTGAAAGATCTCATAGTCAAAGATGTTGACCATAGGACCTTGGCTATATTGCAGTTGTCTGTATTTCCATATCAACATCTTTATTGTCCAGTTCTTAATATTTCTTTTATGTGAACTTAGATCAGTGGTTTTATTGAGACAAAACTCTAGATATAGTCATGTAAATTTCTAAACTACTATAATCTGAAGCATGGAGTTGGCTGTTACACAGAGATACAACAAAATACATGAAATCATTACTCCTTGGCATAATCTTTTGTCAATATGGTTAACAAAAGATGACACTGTAAAACATATTTGTATAAACAGTGACGTGTGATTTAGGATGATGGCATTACAACAGTTGCTGTGACACATGTCCAGAAGCAGAAGAAATTATCTGTGTGGTAATAAGGGAAGGCTTTGAAAGAGAAGTAGGCCAGCGTGGTGTGCTGGTGAAGAGCAGGGGACCACAACCTATGCGGCCTGTGGCATACTATCTTGTTTTGTAAGTCAGATTTATTGGAACAGCTATGCTCATTCATTTACGTATTGCTAAGACTGCTTTCTTGCTACAACAGAAGAGTTGAGTCATTGTGGCAAAGACCATATGGCCCACAAACTTAAAATATTTCCTATCTGGTCCTTTTTAAAGTTTGTCAAACACTTCTCCAATGCATGCGAGTGAAAAGTGAAAGTGAAGTCGCTCAGTCGTGTCCGACTCTTAGCGACCCCATGGACTGCAGCCTACCAGGCTCCTCCATCCATGGGATTTTCCAGGCAAGAGTACTGGAGTGGGGTGCCATTGCCTTCTCACAAGTTAAGTACTCCCTACCCCTAAAATAAAAGTTCAGGAAGCTGGGAAGCGAATCATCTAATCTTAAGAAATTTTCAGGAGTTGCACAAAATATTATATAGAGACAGGGATCTTGATGTAAGAGACAAAGAAATGTACAGAATAGTAAAGCCAAGACTTTAAAATACAATTAATAAAGACTGACTAGCATATTGAATATTGTAGGCAGCTATGAGAGTCAATTCAAGAGAAATTAAGATACTTTATTAAAACTTAGAGGAAAATGAAAATTTTAAGTGAATTTAATAAAGAAGAGACATTACTACTAGCCTTGGAAAAATAAAAGATAGTAGTACGGAATACTATGAACAATAATATGATAACAAATTAGGTGACCTAGATGAAATAGACAAATAACTACAAAAACACAAACTACCGAAACAAGAAGAAATAGGAACTCTGAACGTAAACTCAAAAGTCCTTATGTCAAATCTGACAACAAATGAAAATTATATACCGTAATCAAGTGGGATCCATTCCAGGAATGCAGAGTTGGTTAAACATGAAAATCAGCAGTGTAATATACCACATCAGTAGAACAAAAGTCACGTGATCATCTCAATAGATACAGAAAACATCTGACAAAATCCATTTTCTTGGTGAAAACACTCAACAAACTAGGAATTTAAGGGAACCTCCTCAACTTACAAAGGACATCTGGAAAAAAACCCATAGGTAACATCTTTCTTAATAGTGACAGACTGAATATTTCTCCTTAAGATCAGGAGGGATGTCTGAAAAGATGTCTCCTCTCATCTTCTATTCAGCATTCTGGTAGGGGTTCTAGCCAGAGCAGTTGTCAAGAAAAAGTGATTAAAAGCATCCAGATTGGAAAGGAAGAAGTGAATCTATCTCTATTTATAGATTAACATATTTTATATAGAAAATTCTAAGAAATACACACATGTACACAAAGTGTTAAGTTCAGGAAGGTTATAAGCCATAAGAGCATAATAAAGATTTCAGTTGTTATTTTCTTATACACTGCTAAGTCGCTTCAGTCGTGTCCGACTCTGTGCGACCCCATAGACGGGGGCCCGCTGTCTCTGGGATTCTCCAGGCAAGAACACTGGAGTGGGTTGCCATTTCCTTCTCTAATGCATGAAAGTGAAAAGTGAAAGTGAAGTCTCTCAGTCGTGTCCAACTCTTAGCGACCCCATGGACTGCAGCCTACCACGCTCCTCCATCCATGGGATTTTCCAGGCAAGAGTACTGGAGTGGGGTGCCATTGCCTTCACTAGTGTATAAAAATGTTCACTTTTATACACTAGTGAACATTCAAAAACAAAATTAAAAGCAATCCATTTACAATAGCATCTAAAAGAATTAAATACTTAGGAATACATTTAATAAAGGAAACATAAACTGGAAGATAATTTGTGTTCATGAATTAGAAGACTTAATATTGTTAAGATGGCAGTGTTCCCCAAGTTTAATCTACAGATTTAATGCATCAAAATATCAGCTGCCTTTTTTTTGCAAAAATTCATAAGCTGATCTTAAAACATTTAAAAATGCAAAGGACCCAGTGGAATAGAATTGAAAGTTCAGAAACAAACCCTTACATTTATGGTCAGTTAATTTGCAACAAGAGAACAGAGAGTCATCAACAAATGATACTAAGATAATGATGTGTTGTGCTTAGTTGCTCAGTCGTGTCTGACTCTTTCTTACCCCATGGACTGTAGCCCACCAGGCTCCAGGCTCCTCTGTGGGTGGGGATTCTCCAGGCAAGAATACTGGAGTGGGTTGCCATGCCCTCCTCCAGGGGATCTTCCCAACCCAAGGATCAAACCCAGGTCTCCAGCACTGCAGGCGGATTCTTTACCATCTGAGTCACCAGGGAAGCCCAAGAATGCTGGAGTGGGTAGCCTGTCCCTTCCTCAGGGGATCTCCCCAACCCAGGAATCGAACTGGGGTCTCCTGAATTGCTGTTTTCTTTACCAGCTGAGTTACCAGGGAAGCCCATGATATCCGCATGTAAAGAGTGAAACTGGTTGCTAACTCACACCATATGTAAATGTAACTCAAAATGGACTGCAGGCCTAAACAGAAGAGCTAAAACTATAAAACCCTTAAAAGAAAACATAAGGAGTAAATTGTCATCATCTTGCATTAGTCAGTGGTTTCTTAGGTATGATGCTAAAAGCACAAGTGACAAAAGAAAATAAAAGTAATCAAATTTAAAACTTTGCATTTCAAATGACAAGAAAGGGAAAACATAAGCCACAGGAGAAAATATTTGCCAATCAAACAAATCTCTTCTTGAGAAGAGACGTTCATAGGACCTATATTCACAGCCACTAGATGGCTAAAATAAAAAAGACAATAACAAATACTAGTAAGGATGTGGAGAAAATTGAACCCTCCTAAATTCTTGGTGGGGCTGTAAAATGGTGCAGCCACAATGAAAATGGTTTGCGTGTGAAGTCACTTCAGTCGTGTTCAACTCATTGCAACCGTGTGGACCGTAGCCTGCCAGTCTCCTCTGTCCATGGGATTCTCCAGGCAAGACTATCAGAGTGGGTTGCCATGTCCTCCTCCAGGGGATCTTCCCAAATCCAGAGATGAATCTCACGTCTCTTAGGTCTCCTGCATTGGCCGGTGGGATCTTTACCACTAGCACCACCATGTGGGAAGCCTGAAAATGGTTTGATTAATCCTCAAAATATTAAGCATATGACCCAGCAGTTCCACTCTGGACACAAGCCTGGAGAATTGAAATAAAAATATTTCCATGCAAGAACTTTTACACAAATGTTTATAGTAGTGTTATAAAGACAGCCCAGTGTTCCTCAATAAATAAATGGATAAGCAAAAAGTTGTACAACAATGCAATGGAATATTACTTAACCATAGAAAAGAATAAAGTACTGATAAACACTACAACACGGATGACTCTTGAAAATATTATTCTAAACAAAGCCAGACACAACAGGCCACATTTTATTCTATATAAAATATCCAGCATAGCCAAATCCATAAAGGCAAAAAAAGTAGATTAGTGTTAAGGAACACAGGAAATGGAGAGTGACTGCTGATGGTTATAGGGTTTCTTTCTGGGGTAAAATGTTCTAGAAATAGCAGTGATGATTGCAGAGCTATTAAAAACTGACTTGTATGCTTTAAAAATGAACATATAAAAAGTGTAAGTGAATATTTTTTCACTTTGATTTGATTGTTTCACTTTTGAGTTGATTGTTTTTAAAAGTAAGAGTCATAGAAGATCAAATTATAAGGAATCCAGACCAGCAGATAAAAATAAAGGAAATATTCTCATTATATATGATTTGGCCTTAGAACACCAGGCAAAATTAATGGAGACTGAAATCTAGCCACACTTTGGTAAAGTTGTTTTCTTTTTTAATTTTAAAATGAAGGGGGAGAAAAGAACCTACAGTACTCCAAGCAGATAAAAATAAAGGGAGTGAAAACATTAGCTTGTGATCAGACTTCTCTTCTGTGGCATCTAATGACAGGAGGTAATGGAATAATGTATATAGAGCTACAGTGAAATAAGTTTATGATTCAAAATTGCTTATTGAGATGAGCTAGGGTTCAGTGTGAAGAACAAAAGAATGATCTTCTCAGCCATACAAGGGCAGACACACACACATGCACACCACCACTGCTACAACAACAAAAAATGCTTTGCTGGCCAAGTAATCAGAATTAGGGATTCAGGACTGGAACTGTAAAGTGATGAAGTGGATGACATTTAAATAAGCTGTTCCTATTTTGTTTCTAAACAACTCAGATGTTAAAAATGATTCTTATAAGATGCGTTATGGTAGAAAAAATAATGTTCTGGGTCAAATACCCCAGATCACTTCAAAAACAGAGAAAGATGTATAAGAAAGAATATTAAATCCCTTATTTTACAGAGTGTGGAGTCAGTAGATGTTGTTTTACTCTTCATATTTCAGAAAAACGGTATTTAAGAACAAAGGAAATATGTGATCTATGCAAAAAGAAAAGAATAAACAAGAAGCATGACAAAATGCTAAGCAAATATATTACAGTTATCAACAGATTTACTCTCTTATTGAAAGGTAGAATCTGCCGTGGTGGGTGAAAAGCAAAAACTTGTTTTTAAAGACAATGCTAAGCAAAGTAGCATCGGTTAAAGTAAAAGAACGGCAATGCAATAATAGACAAAAATAAATTTAATAATACAGAGTGACATATTTGTGAGGTGACAGAATTCAAAGCAAAAACTTTAATCTGGTCAATAAAGACAATTTATATTGGAAAAGATATTATACACACTGAAGCTTTAATAGCCATGAATCTATTCATGCTGGTCATGTCGCCTTAAAATACATAAAACAATGTGACACAGAAAACATGGCTTTTGTTACCAGATCTGGACTCTAGGGAAACAAATAAACAGGTAAAGCTGAGAATAAGGAAAGGACAAAAGTAGAATCTGGGAGGAAGCAGAAGTGATCACAGTGGCCCAGAGGTGGTAGCAGTGATGATATAGATTCAAGGAAGATCTGGGCTACAGAATCAACAGCTTTTGTCCCTTTATTAGCTACAGGCCAAGGATTTCAAAACAAGTCAGAGGTCAGCCCACACGTAAGTGTGCGTGTGTGTGTGTTTAAATGTCAGTTCTCCACAACCATTCTCTCTTGTCTTATATTGAACTCCTTGGGGCCCATTTACGTTGCCTGCTCCCACTTCCCATGCCAGCCTCTGTGGGCATTTCAGTGTATGATCCCAGGGATGCAGTAAGGGAGATGGCTAAGGAAGAATGACTAAGAAAGTTGTGAATCTGAGTAATAAGAGGAAAATGGATCATTGTAATGGTTCAAAAAGTAACAATTGTGTACACTTAAAAATGTTAAGATAGATTATTTTCTACTACAATAAAAAATAAGTTTAGAGACCTAAAAATGTAGTGATAATTATAAATCAGCTGAAGCATTTAAATCTGTCTTGAGAGGATTATGTTCATTTATCTATATTCAATTTGCTTCATTTCATTAAAAAGTACTGGCTTACTTGACATTGATACATCCCTATGAAAAAAAGGGTCGCCTTGCTTTTAGATTAAGGAAGTCAACTTTAATTAAAATATGTCTCATTTCCTTTCTTTTCAGTCTTAAAATTTTTGTCATTGCTTCAGTTTACTTTCATATCATCTTCCTTTTTCTGTCACCCTAATTGGAAAATTTTAGTTTTTGATTTGACACCTGCTTCTTAACTGCCACAAAACATATTAATTATGCTTTTACTATTATAGAAACATAATGTTCAGCTAGCTAACTAGCATGAATAATCCATCACTAAGAATCATTAACTACAGTAATTGCTGTCTTTATACAGGTAAAGACAGTCATTTGATGATATGGCTGACAACTTAAAATCATAAGCCCAGTTTCACTTTAAATATAATAGTGTACCAGCTGATATTTCAAAAAATGTTTTCCTCTTTCTCTCTCTTAGAATAACTTTTAGAAAACCTTTAACAGAAAGATCTTATTTATCAAGTTGATCCAGAATTCATTCACCAAAACATACCTTAGAACCCAGCTTTCTCCAGCCAGATTTCTTGCAGTAAAATTACTTTATGCATTCATTAGCCCCTCAAGCCTTTATTCATAGCCTGTTTACTTTTAATAAGCTGTTTAATTTACTGTTTAATTTGTGTGTTTAGACAAATTGGCAATGGCTCAATAATATAAACCCTCCCAATAAAAATGGGAGGGGGGAACTGTGAAACTAAAGAAAGGTAGTCATCTGAAAGGTACATGTTTTGAAACCTCAGTGAAGGCCTGTTTGACACATGTGCCCTGGGATGGTGAGGTGCTTAGCTGGATGAGCGAAGAATAGTAAGATGAGTGACAAAGAGGTTAAATAGTTACATTTCCAGTTTTCCGAGAAAAAACAGACTATATGTTTTCTTTGTTTCATGGAAATGGTAATAGAAATCTTGGTACATAGTAGTAAATTAACAGCTATTGGTAAAACACTCAGCCAGGATGACATTTTCAGAGAAGTTAAGAAAAAAACAAAATTTTGCTTTTTCTACGTATAGTTCCATATCTATTTGAGTATCTAAAATAATGGTGTTAATGTTGGTATATTTACTTTAGACATGTGCATATGAAATGACTAATTGTACCTTATGTCGGCTTTCTCTTGTCCTGGTTGAGTTTTAGGAAGCTCTCTGAGAAGTATAATTTTATCAGCACAGTTTAGGGTGGGAAAATAAGAACAAGATGACTACACATAGAAATTACTGAAATATAAAAGGCCACATTGAACAATGGCTTTACAATCCTATGTTCCTGATACTTGTTTGCAGATCATGTAGAGACTATTATTGTGAGAGAAGGTTAAGTGAAAGGATTTGAGAAGGCAGTGGATGTTGTGCAGAGGGAAATCCAGGTACTTTATTGTTTTTTGAATCTGGGTTTTTACCTCTACCTACACACTGTGCTAGTATCTTTATATACATACATGATTCCCCTTAATTTCTATAATAATCCTATGAGACAAGTACTACTTTAGTCCCCATTTCACAAATGAGGAAACTGAGGCATAGAAAGTTGTGTAGGTTGTCTCAGGTATCGCCTCACAGGATCAAGTTTGTGTTGTTGCTGTTTTTAGCTTAAACATGGCCTACAGTCATTACTTCAAAAGTGACCAAAATCCTCTGTGTATTTCTATAGATTTTTCCATAGTTACTACATAGCATTGGTGTCATGCACCTTGCATTCTGCAACTATGAAGTCTCCTTCATTCTTAAATGAGAACATTTACGATTGTAGGTCTTACCCCTTTAAAAAATAAAATCAATATTTTAAAATTCTAACTTCAGATAAAACTAGAGGATGTCCAGTGATAATACCAAAAAACCCTCTGCAAGGTTACTTTAAATCATATGTGTCCAACTTCCAGCTGGGCAGACTGAAATCCTGCCACCTTATCTCATCTGGATTGTTTTTGAAGAGTTTATGTTTTAGGGGGAAAAAAATTTCTTTATTTGCTGCAGGTGCCACTCCTCTCTATTACACTGGTCCAATTTACACATTTGACATCTTGTGATCCCAGCTTGAAATCATGAAAGTGTGAAAATGAAAGTTGCTCAGTCGTGTATGACTCTGCGACACCATGCACTATGTAGTCCATGGAATTCTCCAGGCCAGAACACTGGCGTGGGTGACCTTTCCCTTCTCCAGGGGATTTTCCCAACCCAAGGATTGAACCCAGGTCTCTGGTCTCACAGGCAGATCCTGTACCAGCTGAGCCACAAGGCAAATCACAAGCCCTTGGTAAATTGAAAGTATATTGAATTATTAACTTTTGGGGGTGAGTGAAAGAGACCTATGATTATACAGAGTAATTCAAACTTTCAAAGCATAGTCCCTTACAAACTAAGATTAAATTATAGAGCTGTCAACCATGTCTATTAGTTTCCTATTAATGTTTTCTTTTTCCCTGTATAAAGAACTGGGAAGTCAGATTTTTCTTAACTCAGATGGAAAATTCAAAATGTGTGAAATTGAAAATGCTTACCCTGATAGATATGTAGATTTCCCAGGGAGTAGTGGTTTCGGGATTGTCAGTAGTCAGAGTATGATAATAAGTTGTCAATGACATTTTCAGGCTGTCAGCTTGATTGCCAGGGTGAAATTAATTGGTTAAGTGGTATATAACATTACCATGTATGATTTTTAAAAATATCTTTTACAATATCTAAATTAATAATGAAGCTTCTAAAGTTAAGCAAAAGATTACTCTCCATGTGTGAAAGGACAACATTTTAGAACTGTATTCTGTGATATAATGGATTTTCTTACAACTTATGTTTGTATAATAATAAACTTAATAAAAATGCCAAAATTTGACTATTTTTGACGTACAAAAAAGAAAAAGACAGTTGACTTAGTTTAATGTAGTACATTAACTATTCCAGCCTAGGTATTATACAATTGTGTCAAATTGGGAAAGTGTTTTTCACTAGACACTAAAAGATGGCTTTGTTTCTCAGCTAATAATAAAGAGGCATTGTGTCCTTGCTTTCTGCCAGGCCCTGTGCTCATGTGGATGGTCATTTTCTTACTTCGTCCTCCTAGGTCTTACAAGTATTGGAATTTTCCAATGCTTGGCCATTGGCAGGCTGTTCACCACATACCCCTCCCCACCCCCCAGGGAAATCTCATTTGTCTTGATAGGCTTAAATGTGCTGACAACTCCCAAATATCCCGCTCTCCCAGACCTGTACTCTGAACTCTGTGTGCATTTGTGTTTAATCATTCAGTTGTATCAGACTCTTTGCAACCCCATGGACTGTAGCCCACCAGGTTCCTCTGCCCATGGGATTTCCCAGGCAAGAGTACTGGAATGGGTTGCATTTCCTCCTCCAGGAGATTTTCCTGACCCAGGGATCAAACCCAGGTCTCCTGGTTTGGCGGGTAGATTCCTTACCACTGCACCACCTGGGAAGCCCCACTCTGAACTCTGCTAAGTCACTTCAGTCATGTCCGACTCTGTGCGACCCCATAAACGGCAGCCTACCAGGCTCCTCCGTCCCTGGGATTCTCCAGGCAAGAACACTGGAGTGGGTTGCCATTTCCTTCTCCAATGCATGAAAGCAAAAGGTGAAAGTGAAGCCGCTCAGTCATGTTCGACTTAGCGACCCCATAGACTGCAGCCTACCAGGCTGCTCCATCCATGGGATTTTCCAGGCAAGAGTACTGGAGTGGGGTGCCATTAACCTCATTTATCTAACTACACTTCTTTGACTCTTCAAGTGAATGTTTCAAGGACATCTCAGATTTACCTATTCAAAACGAAATTTCTGATCTCCTTCTTCACTTCTGTCTGTTTTTGGCTCAACCTCCTGCATCCTGGAGAAGGGCACCTCCACCCTGCTTTTTGGTACAGGAGAAACCAAGGAGTCGTCCCTCCTTTCCATTACCTATGTTCTATTCAGTCTGTCTCTTATATAATAATATTGAGAATCTGTCTACTTCTCTTCTATCTCTATTTTTTTTTTAGCCACCTTAATCTAACCACTATCTCCTTTCAATCAGATTGTTACAGTAACCACTCAATTTGTCTTTAGGATTGTACTTCTAGACTTCCTTGAAATCCATTCTGTAAACATCAGCTTCTTAAACTGTTCTTCATTTAGGAGAAAATGCAACATACTTGCTGCCCAAAAGGCCCTATATGTTCTGACCCCTAGCTACCTAAGCCAGCCTCTTCCCTCCCTTTTGTTTAATGATGTCTATCAGTTCCTAAGAGTCACAAAACTCTCTCTCCTGAACTCATGCCTTTGTGTTATTCCCTCCATCTGGAATACTGCTTCTCTTCTTAACTCTTACTTATCCATCAATGCTCAGCTTAAGTGACACTTGCTCAGAAAGGCCTTTCCTGGTCCTCTCTTATCTAAACTAGGGCCCCATGATTCTATGACATAGCACATTGCCAACTTTTCTTCACTGCACTTAACACAGTTTGTTATTGTTATTAAGTCATATCTGACTCTTTGTGACCCCATGGACTGTAGCCTGTCAGGCTCCTCTGTCCATGGGATTTTCCAGGCGAAAATACTGGAATGGGTTGCCATTTCATTCTCCAGGGGACCTTCCTGATGCTCATAGTTACCAATTAGATATCTATATGTATGATTTATTTGTTTGATATAAGCTCCATAAGGCAGGCTCCTTATGTATTTCTGTCCAGGGCTCAGGACATAGTAGCTGCTATCAGCTTGAAGTGAAAAACTATCTTGACATTGGTGCTCAGAGAAAACCAGATTGTTCAAAAGAGCATGCAGTGATGACGGGCCTCTGAAAGTGTGTGTATGATACATGAAACATGAAGTGGTCTCAAATCTCATCTTTATTTGGGGTGAGGTAACTTTTCTGAGCCCCTAAATTAACCTTTAATATAAGATTTTGAAAGTACATACTTTATCTATTTTGTTCACTGCTGTATCCCCAACACCTAGAAAAGTCCCTGGTGAATAGCAGATGCTTAATAAATATTTGTTGAGTAAACAAACTTCTGTTTATTCTTTAGCAGAGTTCCTTTCTAGTGACACTCTGAGAGGATTAATAAAAGAAACCATAGGAAGTCCCTAGTACATGGCAACTACTCAATAGATGTTGGAAACCCTAATGCCTTTTTCAGATAGTAATTTTTTTTTTTTTTTTGCAAATCACACAAGTGGTTCTCAAAAGCCCTGGATCCCTGTGAGTATTAAAACAGTGGGTAGGTGCATGAGTAATTTCTGTAACATTTTTCAGACTCCTTACACTTAACACCTCACCTCCACTGCTTACTAGAGAATAGGTATTTTTAAGTATATTATATTCCTCAGGTATATTGAAGCAAAAGTTGAGAAACACATTTTAAATCTTGCCTAGAACCAGTGTCACTGGAATAATAACTGATAAAGCTCCATATTAGAAGGCTGTCAATTTTAGGCAAAAGTATTTTTAAAAAATAAAAGAAACTACACAATGGTTTTGTATAGTAATGCTACTGTCTCTCTGTAGGTAAAACATGTCAGAACGTGTGCTCGATAGAGTGTTCCTCTGGGTGTATTACTTTGGATTTAATCCTGAAAGCAGTTGCTAGCCATAATTTGTTTGTTTTTCTTTAAAGAAAGGGGAGAGAGGACAATAGATTTCTTAACCCTCCCAAATCATGTCTTAACCTTACTTCAGGCCCCTTTTTCAAGGGAAATATTTATATTCCCAAGGACTGGTTGGAAGAGACTCAGTCATGCCACATTTACCTTTGTGTTATTTCAGTTTAAGAATTTGTGAGCTCTGCATTCATTTTTATATCAGTTAATTAGGCATGAAATCCAGGAGGGAGAGAAGGATGAGGGTTAGAATCACCAGAGGATGTCCGCAAATCCCAGAAATAAGGGAAGTGAGAATTCATCAACCAACAGAACCACATATTACAGCCCAACCTTGGGCTATGAGAGGTAAATTGAGCCATCAGAATAAATGAATGCCTCTTAAAGCCCTCTGCTGCTGCTGCTAAGTCTCTTCAGTCGTGTCCGACTCTGTGCGACCCCATAGACAGCAGCCCACCAGGCTCCCCCGTCCCTGGGATTCTCCAGGCAAGAACACTGGAGTGGGTTGCCATTTCCTTCTCCAATGCATGCGAGTGAAAAGTGAAAGTGAAGACGCTCAGTCGTATCCGATTCTTAGCGACCCCATGGACTTCAGCCAACCAGGCTCCTCTGTCCATGGGATTTTCCAGGCAAGAGTACTGGAGTGGGTTGCCATTGCCTTCTACTAGTCTATGATTGTAAAATGTTTGCAAGCATTTTATGCAATTGAAATATTAAACAGTTCTAAGTGCCCTACTTCTATGGGGCATATATTTTCACAGGCTGCAGTTTTGAGCATAAAGCTGTGCTTTCTGTAGTATATGGAGGCTCTTCAAATTTGAATACTTTAAATGTCAACATAGAATAGCATTAAAGTTTAGGATCTGGGTTTAAGGAAATAGATGGTGCAAAATCTGATTTTACATATCTTTGGAACACACTGGGAGAATCACTAACCAGATTTGCCCATTAGAAATAAAACTACTTCTGGTAGAGCTATATTCAAGAGGAGAAGTTCATGGAACACATCCTTATCATTTGTTTCACGATAGCGTAATTCATTTTAAGTTGCAATGACTTAAGCGACTATGTATGTGTTCGTCACTCGGTTGTGTCCGATTCTTTATGACTCCACGGTCTTTAGCCCTCCAGGCTCTTCTGTCCATGGGATTCTCCAGGCAAGAATACAGGAGTGGGTTGCCATGCCCTTTTCCAGGGGAGCTTCCTGACCCAGGGGACAAACCCAGGTCTCCTGCATCACAGGAATATTCTTTACTGTCTGAGCCACCAGGAAAGACTTGACTCTATAGTGCTCTCACATGGAATGAGCTAAATCCTTTCATTTCCTTCCACTTTGGGGTTTCTCAGTGTTCCATTGATGATCTGGGGTCCCATTTCAGTTCAGGGCTAAGTTGATTTTGGCCATATCTTCTGCAGCCCCATTAACTGCTTGCTTCCTGGGCTCCCGACAAAACTTTTTTCCTCTTACTGACCACCTAGTTGGTCTCCCTGATCACAAACATCATCGAAAACCCTTTCCTGCAGCCTCTAACAGCTCAATGAACCCAATCTGTTGTCTTAACTGGTATTCCCAAAAACATATTTATTCAACCAATCCAAATCCCCCTTCACTTTCAACTCTTTCAACTTTCAATCTTTTCAACTCTCCCAACAGGTTACTGGGTCATATCTCACACACTTACTATCCCAGGTCTACATTTCATAAGCTTATCTGTAGGGGCGCAGGAAATGGTACATTTTTATCCATGGTACATTTCAGGATGATAGTTTTGAAGTGTTTCTCCATTAAGAAACTAAAAGAAAGCAGATGGTATTGGTACTAAAGTGATTACTCTAAACTGACCTTCCTTTAGAATAAGTTCAAATTTTTTATCTGCAGTACCCCTTTACCTCTGATTTAGAGTAGGCAAGTAACCAAAGATATACTGGTAGATTCAATATTTTAAATCAATATACAAGTGAAAAATCTGTTCTTGCTTAAAAAATGAAATAATAGTTTTAAAACTCCTTTATCCAAGCCCATTGTGATATGGCTATGCTTTATGAAAAGATTTGTTATTTTAAACTAAAAGATTGGAAGAGAGGGAACCATAAGAAGACTGTGATTAGTATTGGGACTTTGTACAATGCAGACCAGTATCACTCACTGTTCGTATTTGGACCTGCAGTAGTGTAAAATACAACTTTGATAGTGTGGTATCAGTAGTTTTTAAAATATCTTGGGTTTTGTCTGTTTTTCTACTTTTCTTCTCTGTTTTCTCTAAGATACTAGTCCAGCTGTCATAGTTTAGATTTAGGTTAGTAAACTTAACACCTGTATTGTTAACTATTACATGCGTTGCTGATTTTCTAAAATTGTTTTCTTAATAAACTTCCAAATAAGTATGTCTTACCATAAAAAAATAAGGCATCTTTCTTATTTTGGAAGATATAGATAAGCATGGGTCCCTTGTAATGAATATGGCAGTTATAGCCATGAAAGCAGTTTCTGTCCACCACTAAAATTATTTAGATTAGCTATTTGATTTCTCTTCATCAAGAGAAGACAAGAAAGCTAAGTAGCTACAATATGCAATGTGTATACAGTATATAATATGTATATTGTATATTGCATATACATATACAATAAGCATACAATATACAATATGCTTCTGACTTTAAAAACTGTGTATTCTGAGTCTCAGCTGACTTTTCATTGTGTCAGAAGTCTAAGCCACTGTGTGAAAAATAGAGTTGGTGACTGTATGTAAATGAGATTTTCTACCCCAAGGGAATCAGCTCTGTGAGACTCAGTAAGCAGCTACAAAGGATTTATTAAAGAGAAAAGTGCATCTATTACTGATTAGGATATTTTGAGAGAAAGGCACATTAAGCAGTAATTTTTAAATAATCAGTTTAGTGAATTACAATATCAAATGACTTCAATGCTGGAAAGAATCTTAAAGATCAAAGACCAGCTCTCCCATTTTACTGATGAAGCCCAAAGCTTTCTCTAAGACCACATGGAACATTCCAGCTTTCTGAAATGACCTCAGTTCCACTGAACTGCAAGGTCAGCAAAGACAGTGTTTAATTGTTGCTTATATCTTTGGTGTTTGCACAGTGCTGGGAACATTTTAAACATTCAGAATGTGAGTCTGTGTGATGAATTAATAAGTGATTTTGTGAACAAACGTGATCACCTGTCTGTTGCACAGGGATTTGTGTTATACAAATCATATTCAAGGTTGATTTTATCTGTTTTCAAAAAGTTCTCATTACAGTAGCCTGATCTGCTGATATCTTAATCTCTCCCTGCACTACGCACCCTGCCCTCTGTTCACACTTGAGCATGCACAGGCACACACATGCACACAAACATGCATAAACGAGTGAGATGAAGGTATTGAACTTGTAATTATGGCTTCTGGCTGACCTCTGTATGTTCAGATGATACAGACATATAAATATTTTCTTAAACCTTCTTGCCAATTGCCAGACGGTCAGATCTCCAGCCACAGTATAAAAGTCAGGGGTAATTGCTACCCTGAGCTTCTGTATCCATGAGTCTTTTGTCTTTCATTCTTGGAGCAGCCAGGGTCTGGGTTCAGTACCCTTTGTCCTTCATACTCCGGGCATTTTTCCTTGTCCACCTATACATTTTCATTTTTTCTCCTATACCACATCTCCAAACAGGCATTTCTTGAAGTGGATTGATTTTTAGCAAAGCACTGATCTGTGAGTTGAATCATCTAAAAAGGCCATAGCAAACCTGGGACAATTTGTGAAATAAAATAAATAATGATAGTAATGGACTGTAATGCATATAAAACAAATACCCACGAGTCCATATCATACAAATAAATAACTTAAATACATTAATAAGGAAAAAAAATGGGACAGCTGTTGATTGCAGGAGAAGGCCGTTTGATGAATGAAGAAAGAACGATAGAAGTAGAAAAAATCACCATTTGGCAAACACTGTGTTCGTTGCTTCAGATAAGAATAATCAGTGGATGTTAAAATTAGTGGCCAAAAGTATGATGAGAAATAGGATATTTTCGGTCTTAATGCATCCACTCATGAGATACTTTTTTAAACATTGGAGGATACTAAGGGGACACGACAACAAAATGCAACGTGGGAACCTGAACAGAATCCAGGACCAGGAAAAGGACATTAAATGAATAATTGGAAACATTTGAATTAAATTTATAGATCAGTTAGTAGTATTATGTCAGTGTTAATTTCCTGGTTTTGATCATTGTGCATCAGTTATAAGTAAGATGTTAATATTTGGAGAAACTAAGTGAAGAGTATATAGGAATACTTTGTACTTTTCTTAATCTTTTTCTAAGTGTAAAATCATTTCAAGGCTAAAATTTGAACCTAAAAATAAATAAATAAAAAAGCTCTAACATCTTCTGACATTTGAAAACTTTTTTTTAAATGTTAAGAAATAGAAAAGTTTTTATGATCCTCCTTAGACACAGGAAATAGATGCCTGTCATTTCTGTGATTTGCTCAAGGCTACCCATTATAGAGGGCTTCCCTGGTGGCTCTGACAATAGTCTGCCTGCAATGCAGGAGACCGGGGTTCAATCCCTGGGTTGGGAAGATCCCCTGCAGAAGGGAATGGCTACCCACTCCAGTATTCTTCCCTGGAGAATTCCATGGACAGAGGAGCCTGGTGGGCTACAGTCCATGGGGTCCCAAAGAGTTAGACATGACTAAGTGACTAAAATTTTCACTTTCCCCCATAATAAAGCCATGTGTTCATCACAGCCACTTCTTATCGTAGCTACTTTACAAAGTAGAAGGAAAAGGCATTATGATTGCTATTTTGTAGACCTGGAAACAGAGTCCCAGCAAGAAGAAAAGCTTTACTGCCACAGAGTGGTGGTTGGGGGTAAGGGTGGGGAAGTGAGAGCTCAAGTTCAGGTCTTCTCATTCTCAGTCCAATTTTCTTTTCATTCATATTCCCTAGATATAGTTATCTTCCTCTACTATTCAACAAACATCTCTTTAGAGTTTTCCAGTCAAAGCATTGCACTGAACACTATACATACAAAAATGAAAATTACTTTCTGGAAGCCACTTTCAATGAGGTGAGTTTTTGAAAAGAAATAGAAGTTAGCCAGGTTAAGGAAAAAAAAAAAAAAAAGCTAAGGACATCATTCTGGGCAGGAAAGAGGGTAACTTGGCCTTAAAGATTAATCAAGAGTGCAACAGAATTGGCCTTGAAGCCCAGGATAGTCACAGTTCCTTTTATTTACAACTCTGTAAGCATTTAGCACCCATTCACTAATGAAAGGTTCTTACAGACTGCTGTTTAAATGTAAAGTTCATTTTCTTCACCTTAACTTTGCTTTGGAAATTGTTATAGAATTTACTTGCATTCTTCTTCACTTGCGAGCTTAAATTAGTCTTGCCTGTACATCTCTGTGATCCAGCCTCTACAGCTTCTCTGTATGGTACCACCAATGGGATCATCTTTTCAGAGTTATAATAGTACTTGAGAAAGGTGGCTGGATAACTAATGTCAAGAGAAGATGCACCCGCCTGGCTTTAGAACTCAGCATCACACACTGGTTGGACAGTAGGACAGCAGAAAGCAACTGACCAGAGAACAAGTGTGACCTCCAGTCCTCTCACACTGTGTGTCGCTGGGCTGATCATATCTCCCAGCTTAAATTCTCCAGCTGGCAATGGGAGATTCTTCAGTTCTGATAGCTTGGCTCCAAGTTGTATGTGTGCATAGTCTTGACTGCTTTACAAGCCTTAACCTGCTAAACCCTTTAAATAGAATGCCTTTCTTGGATTTATCTAACCTGGCCACACAGAACATAGTTCAAATTGTCTGAGTTTGCCTTTCCTTCCCTGGTTTCACATGTGCTTTTATTAGTCTGTGAGGGAGTATGAGTTCCACATTGTGAGAATTTAAGGCATTAAACTCTTAAGAGTCATTTATCATAGTCCTGCAAATAACTGTATCCAAGTTCAGCGAGAATAAAACCAGATGATTAGTCTCTGCATAATGGGTAATCTTGGATATTTAGCCTTGGAGTGACATTGTTTTGGTACATATGTAATTTATACATCTATATTTGAGCAAGATTTAATACTAGTGCAACAACTACTACTGATGCACAATTAGGGCAGATGAACTCTTTGCTTGTACAAAGACTCTGTTCAATTTGACCTAGAAGGGGAGAAGACAGTGCCTTTTGTATGTGATCTTTTGTTCTGAGCCTGCCTTCAGACATTAGTATGATAGACTTTTGGGATCATCATAGGTTTTGTTACATTTATCTGTTTAAGACTAGCCACCGAGTTTCAAGAATCCAGTAATGCCTATATCAATTTGTTAAACCATCCATTGGCCCCAGGTTGAAAACTTATGGGCCTCTACTTTATGGCTGAGGAATATGCCCAGATTCTATGTTAATAAAACTAAATTCCCAACTATATCAGTTTCCAATTATATTATCTGTTGTGTTGGCATAAGAACTTCAAGCCATGTCACCCTTACAGATTTGATTCATATGATAGGCTGGAGGAATGGTGAGTAATACTTTTATTATCTAACTTATGTGATGGTGGTTTAGTTGCTAAGTTGTGTCTTACTGTTGTGACTCCATGAACAATGGCCTACCAGGCTCCTCTCTGCGTGGAATTCTCCAGGCAAGAAGACTGGAGTGGGTTGCCATTTCCTTCTCCAGAGGCTCTTCCCAACCCAGGAATCAAACCCAAGTCTCCTACATTGCAGGCAGATTTTTTACCAACTGAACTACAAGGGAAGCCCTGGTCTAACTTATGTATGTCTTTAAATAGTATGCTAGCTTTCAATGAATATTACTTGTTTTGTATTAACTCTCCAACACTTGTATATTCTACTGATGTCCTAATTTCATAAGACATTAGAGTGTTTTCTGTTGCATAAATGATAGCTTTCACTGCTTATAAAATGTGCTTTGACACACTCAATAATGTCTTCTTCACACTTATACTGCATTGATTACATCTGGCAATCCCATATGGTAAAACTTAGTTACGACCCTTCCAATTAAATTATGGTTGGAAACCCACTTCTGGGGTGCAGCTCAGCTATCTACTAAATTTCTCAGTGACATTCAGGACATGAAATAATTTTGAGACAATAAATTTGCAATATGAATGAGAGCAGATGAGAAGGTTTTCAATCTGTATTATTTTTCAAAATTCATTACTTATACAGTTTACTTTCCAAGCTAATTCTAACCAAAGATGACTAACACTGCATTGGCAAAAGTTTGTGCATAAGGTATTTCCATATGCTTAAGCAGAAACTCCCAAGTACCATGTTTATATACAAGTAGAATCCCAGGAACAGAGGAGCCTAGTGGGCTGCCATCTATGGGGTCGCACAGAGTCGGACACGACCGAAGTGACTTAGCAGCAGAATGCAGTGACAGAGAAGGCAATGGCACCCCACTCCAGCACTCTTGCCTGGCAAATCCCATGGACGGAGGAGCCTGGTGGGCTGCAGTCCATGGGGTCGCTAAGAGTCGGGCACGACTGAGCGACTTCACTTTCCCTTTTCACTTTCACGCATTGGAGAAGGAAATGGCAACCCACTCCAGTGTTCTTGCCTGGAGAATCCCAGGGACGGGGGAGCCTATCCGGCTGCCGTCTATGGGGTCGCACAGAGTCCAACACAACTGAAGAGACTTAGAAGCAGCAGCAGCAGAATGCAGTGAAAGATTTTCTTAAGGCAGGTTCTCTAAAACATGCTCCCAGCCTTGTTCTCAGCTAATGACTGCATCCTATTTCATGGAAAAAAGAGAACCTATCAAAAGATTGGCACAGTCTCTTACTACCACGGGACCTGACCTAATAGCTCTCTACCCATGTACTTTGCTTTTTTCTTTTTCTTTTTCTTTATTTTTGGCTGCACCACACAGCATGTAGGATTTTAGTTTTCCAACCATAGATCAAACCCATGCCCCCTGCATTGGCAGCGTGAAGTCTTAATCACCAGACTACCAGGGAAGTCCCTCCATGTACTTTGTCTTTTCTCCTGTTTCTGTAGATGAATTGTCTGTGTTTCTAAGGCCACCCCCTACCAGTGCACAGGTTCTCAGCCTTCTCAACCTCACAATCCGCTCCTGCAATGCCCTTCTCTCCTGAATCATCAATTCCTCCCTCTTCCCCTGGAGCATCCTGTGTTTCCTCCTACCTTAAGCAAACAAAGGAAACTCTTAACTAACCGCTTCTCTTCTCTGTTCTTCCAAAGTGTTATCTCTACTGTTTCTGAATCATCTCTTCTGGTTCTTCTGTAACTCATTCTGATCAGGTTTCACACCATCCTCCCCACCCTCTCTTTCCATCTGTGTTAGCTTGTTGTAGATCTTTGGACTAAACAGACCCACTCCTTCCTCAGGCATTTGCTCTTGGTGGTCCCTGGCCTCTGACCCCAGGTGTCAGTGGCTTGCTTCTTCCTCTAAGGCTTTGTTCAAAAAAATCACCTGTTTAGTGAAAACTTTCCATCATTTTATTTAAAATTGAAATAGTTCTTCACATCCCCTCACTTCTTATCCCCTTGTGCTGTGTTGATTTTTTTTTAAACACATTCTAAAGCACTATAAAACTTATTTTGTTTTCTAAATAACCTCATTAATTGGGCTTTTTGAGGATCTGATTGTTTAATAGGCAAAGCTGATATAGATCCCCTCTACCACCAAATTGAACGTCCCATGACAAGGAAAGGGCCTGGGTTTGCAGCCAGCCTGGAAGGACATTCTGCTCACCCTCTGAGTGGCTTTGGGCTATCTACCCTTTCCAAGCCTCAGTTTGCTCACCTGTAAGTGGGCATAATATACTTAAATCATTCACTCAGTGAATGTTGAGGGCAGTCTAGGTCAAGCAATGGGCTAAGACCCCAGACAATCCTGAGTGAGACAGAGTGATTCCTGCCCTCATGGAGCTTGCAGTCTACGAAGGAGGTAGATATGTTTAATACCTAGGTATGTTCAGTAATCCTAGAAACAAATGTAACAATGTTACTCTCTCACCACCACTGCCTAAAAGCTCAGTTTTACTGAGAGGCATATGCTAGTTCATAATCTTCCCAACTTGATTTTCACACTTGATTGCATCCTGAAATATCTCATAAAAAACACAGGTGAGGGGGCAAGGGGTATATGTCTAGAATAATTCAAGAGGTTGGTAATATGGCCTCCAACCTGCATTTTCACCGTCTCCTAGGAAATTCTGATGCAGACCACATACTGAGAAGTGCTGATTTAGAGAAAGAGTTTTATCATCTTTCTTTTTAATAATAGGTAATAAAAACATTTTAAAGTCATGTCATTCTGCATAAATTATGCTCTCCTAGAAGCCATTTATTCCAGGACTTTGCCTCATATTAATGATATTAATGATCCTTAGAGCCTACACACATGCTATCTAATGCTACTAGGGTCTCAATCTTAAAATAACTCACCCCCCTGAGAACATCTTTGGTTGCCTCACAGCTTTATTGCAAAAAATACAAAGAGTTTTAAAATGTCATCCATTTATGTGGCTAAGAAGTACGGACTAGCAAAGAGAGCCACAACCAAAAAGAAAATTGACCTTAGAGAGCCTTCCTGCCATAGACACTAAGGAAAGCAATCAACAGATGGTGCTGACTGCTGCCATGATTGAGCCATGGAGATTCAAATTTGAACATCATTTCACTCAGTTAACATAATTATGCTAAGGCAAGTAATTTTTATGTATGACATGTGGCCATGTTCTACAATAAGGTCATAAACCCACAAAATTATTCCTTTATAAATAATCAGAAGGTGTTAGATATTACTCAATTCAGAATGATTGAAGTTGGAAAATCTGACTTGTGAGTTAAAAGCAAAAGGCAGAAAATCTGACTTGTGGGTTAAAAGCACACCAATGACAATTTATTATTTGTCTCTCATTTTTTTGGCCTCTCTGCGCAACTTGTAGGATCTCAGTTCCTCCTTGACCAAGAACTGAACCAGGGCCACAGTAATGAAAGCCCAGAATCCTAACCATTAGGCCGTCAGAGAACTCTCTATTATTTGGCTTTTAATCTGTCAGTTTGGGTGATCCAGGAGTTGGTGATGGACAGGGAGGCCTGGCGTGCTGTAATTCATGGGGTTGCAGAGAGTCAGACACAACTGAGCGACCGAACTGAACTGAACTGAATATCATAGATATTATGCGAAGATATCATGCGAAGAGTTGACTCATTGGAAAAGACTCTAATGCTGGGAGGGATTGGAGGCAGGAGGAGAAGGGGACGACAGAGGATGAGATGGCTGAATGGCATCACCGACTCAATGGACGTGAGTTTGAGTGAACTCCGGGAGTTGGTGACGGACAGGGAGGCCTGGCGTGCTGCAATTCATGGGGTTGCAAAGAGTCAGACACGACTGAACAACTGAACTGAACTGAACTGAATATCATAAATAGCTGTGTCCAAGGAAAAATTTGTTTTTCTGTATGTCTAGAAAAAGACAATTGAAATTTATCCTGGTAAATATCCCAGTATTTTGTGTCAGATGACTTATGGCAGTTTGTCTATTTGTTATTTATATTCCTCCAGAATCTACTGAGCAGAATAAGCTAATGTTTTTGAGATGGTTCAAGGGCATCATCATGAATATCTAAAACTGGGCACTACGTTAATACCCTGATCCTCATAAGAAATGTACTTGTAGTCAATGGTCCTAGACTTTAAGGCCATTGTGTTATATCTGCATAGTTTAGGCCATAATATTACTTTTATCAGTCCAATAAATAACTAATGGTACCTCAGTGTAATTTTACTATAATTAATAATTGTAGAAAAGTTTGATCATCTTTTTATGTGTTTAAGAGCTGTTAAAATCCTTTGATGTCTGTCCTTTGCCTATTTTTCTGTAGCATTTCTGTTGGATTTATTGATTGATAGAGTTCTTAGTAGAGTAGAGAACTTATCCCTTATCTTTAAGATTTAAACTGATTTTTCAGTTTATCCCTTCTGTTTTGACTTTACCCATATGATTTCTGCTGTGCAGAATTTTAATCTGTGTGTATATAGTAAAATTTATTAATCTTTAATGGCTTCTTGGGTTTTGTCACACTTAGGCCTTCTCCATTCAATACTGTGTGTATAATACATGTGTGTGTATAGTATATATACATAAAGATAGTACAATATAAATATCTGTAACCTATGTATATATGTATATACATATATATATGAACTATATATACATGTATTTATTTATTTATTTATTTATATATATCTCTTTACTTATGAATGTATTATTTAAAATTCCCATACTTTCTCCCTGGAAATTTCAAGTTTCAGTTTTCACTTTTAAAGTGATCTATCTGAAACTTATTTTGATTTAAAATACAAACTACTCATCTTTTTTATTTTTAATACCTGGAAATTTATCTTCACCTCTTTCTAACACCAGTTATCACTTACTGAATAATCTGTTACCCCACTGATTTGACATGCTAAATTTTATACCAAATTATATTTCTCACCATTCTAATTATTGTAGCTTTTTTTAAAAAATTAGTTTAATTGGAGGCTGATTACTTTACAACATTGTGGTGGTTCTTGCCATACATCGACATGAATCAGCCATGGGTGTACATGTGTTCCCCCATTCTAAACCCCCCTCCCACCTCCCTCCCCACCCCATCCCTTTGGGTTGTCCCAGAGCACTGGCTTTGAGTGTCCTGCTTCATGTGTCAAACTTGCACTGGTCACCTATTTTATATATGGTAATATATATGTTTCAATACTATTCTCTCAAATCATCCCACCCTCACCTTCTTCCACAGAGTATTATCATAGCTTTTAAGTCCATTTTAGTATCTGATCACTCTTTTATCCCCAGAGCTTTTCTTGCTATTCCTGTTTTCTAATTTTTTTCTACATAAACTTTAAATTAGCTTGTTTAATTTTTTTAAGTTGTTATTTTTATTGAAATTGCATTAAATATATGGGGTAATATAGGAAGAACTTACAGCTTTATGATATTGAATTTAAGAATAAGATATCAATTTCCATTTATCCTAGTCTTTCCCCTCAATTGTCTCATGATGCCATAAATGATTTTTACAGCTTGTTTGCCTCAACCAGCATTCAGATAAAGTCCAAAAATTACAATTTGTTGATATGTCTCTGAAATCTTTTTAAACCATCTGCCTCCTTGCATCTCACTGGCCCTTTATTTTTACATTTTATTTGTTGAAGCAATCACTTGTCCTGTGGAGTTTCCTGCCATCTGGATCTTGTTGATTATACCCTGTTGGTGTTGTTTAACATGTTCATCTGTCCTTATTTTAGGAAGAATACTATGTAGGAGATGAAGTATTCTGTGTTTTTTAAAATCTATTTCTCAGCGACATTTCCATTTTTCTTGTGTATATCTTCCTTATTTCTTCCTGAGTGTATTCCTAAGATTTTTTAATAATGATATAACCTCTAAGGAGAGCAGCTTGGCACCATTTATCAAAATTGAGAGTATTTATGTCTTTTGACCTAGCAATTTAACTTCTAGGAATTTATCCTACAGAGGTAATTACACACCTGTGAAATGATATATTTCTGAAATTACTCATTGTCTCATTATTTGTAATAGCAAAAGACTGCAATAATCTAAATTCCCATTGGTAGGAGACTAATTAAGTAAATTATGGCTTGCCCATGCAGTGAAATACTGTGACATTGTTAAAAAAAATTAAAATGAGGGACTTGCTTATGTAAGGTTAAGAAATATTTTCCAAGATATATTACTAAATGAAAAAAATGAGGTTGCAAACCAGTATGGATATTATGCTATTATTTCTATAAGAAAAGGGGACATATATATACTGAATATACGTAAGATATTTCTGGAAGATAACATTGATTCACCAAGAGAAATCGGCTGACTGAGGGACAGGAGAGTGTGGAAAAGAGAATCTTTATTATATGCCTTTTCATATACCTTTGAATTTGTACTCTGTGAATGTTTTACCTATTTAATGATTTTACTTTAAAAGTTTAAGTATTATAATGTATTATATAACAGGTTAAGATCCAAATTAAGATGCTTTATGTTTAAAGCCTGTTGTAGCATTATTTGGCACACAGAATTCACAGAGTCAGTGTTGTTGAGGGAATTCCTGCCCAACATGGTTGGCATGGCACTACTAGCAAGGGGTTTGAAGCCCTCAGGCAAAAGTTCAGCCGCCTTTTCTCTTTCTTAGTAAACTTATCAATGTTGAAAAAATATCTTAAACTTACTAGGTTTCAGTTTCTTATTCTACAAAACAGGATTACCTTCACTTAACTTCCATCTTGTTATGAGAAGGAGCAGTAATTTACATTATGCCCAGATGCCTGGTCCATTATGTTATTTTTTAGCTCTAGAATTCCATGAATTAATTAGTCCCTGGGGATAAAACTGAGGTCAAAGGATATATTTTATGGGAACATTTCTCCTTTTTATTTTGAAGCTGAGATATCCCTAATCCTGTTCTTGAATTTTATTAGCAATGCCCTCCTCTTCAAGCTCCCAGCAGCCATATGTAAACTCTCAAGCAATCCTAGAAATGAGAAAGCAGGCAGTGTTTCCCATTCTATTTGGGTGGACTCTCACCCACTTCTCTTGACTTGAGCTCTGCCTTTCATTGTTTTTCTCCTTGGGCCTATAAAACTGTATATTTAAAATTATAGTTCTATAGCTCTGTTACAGAGTAAAGTCTATGAGGCTCACGTTGCCCACCGTTCGGTCATTCTCTGCAAGGCCAATTATCTGAATTTTTAAAAAGCTAAGTTGAGAGAGCTATTTCATTTTATTCCAATTTACTTATAGACATCTCATCTGCAGGATGGACTCTGAAGGATACCTTGGAGTCATAAAAATATTCTCTGAAATTTCTCTGATACAACTAGCTTTAACATTTTATAAATCTTAAGATGTGTAAGAGGCAGCCCACACACAAGGTAACAAAATGAAAAGCCAATATCCTTGCCTCCATTTCCCCAGACTCTTCTGAATCCTTCAGTTGTTAACCCAGAGGAAGACAGCTGCACCATCACAGGGTGCCAGTCAGTGCTGGTTCTCACGATATAAGAACCATGAGATAAATCGCTCCATCTAACTGTACAATGATGGGGAAAGCCTTAAGCTGCTATGTAAGGAGCATGCTAAGGACCATTTCCTGTCACTGAAGACTATTAAACTTGGAAGACATTCAAAAGAAAAGAATTAAATCTATTGATACATCTCTACAGATCTCTGAAAATAAGACACATTGGTTACCATTTGGAATGATTTAACTCTGCCTTGTGGAGAAGTACCCTAGCTGTGTCTATTTTTATCTTTACTTTTTTGCCTTTGCAACATTTCATTGGCTGATTTCCTTGATTCATCTTTCTACACACTTCCTAAAGCTGTTACTATATTGTAAATATTATTCTGAAAATTATAGGAAGTGAAACCAGGATACTTTCATATAGCCCATATATCTGCATACAGGTTTCACTTATTTGCCCACACTCAGCAAGAAAAATTACAAGTTGCTTTTTCAGTCATTCACAGTGATGAACAGGAAGGGGAAACCAAAGTACTTTTAGAAATCCCCTGTTATGGTGTGTGGCAGGTTTATAAATAGAGTTATCAGGTGGATATTTTGAAATAGCATTAATACATTAGTCAATATCAGGAAAATTTTGTATTTTAAGCTTTAAGTGTATTAAACAACAAAGCAGTGAAAATTTTTTACATGTTCTTTCTTGCTTTCACTTTCCCCACTGTCTATAGTCCAACAAAAGACCATTTAAAAAGTAATGTATGTATCTGCCCTTATTTAGAATGTTTTCCCTTATAGGTCTGTATAACTGATTCACTTTGTTGTGCAGCAGAAAGTAACTCAACATGATAAATCAACTATACTCCAATAAAAATTTAAAAAATGAAAAAAGTACTTTTTACAACTGATGTTTAAAAAAAAAATAAGGCATATAACAATTTCCTCAGGGTACAGAGGGTGTGAGTCACAAGGATTTTGTGTTTTTTCTTCTAAAGAAAGAAAAGAGCCACCTAATTTATGTTGGTGTTTTGTATTGGTTGGAGAGTTCCTCTGTCAGTTTCTAGCATTTCCAGCAAAAGATAAAGAGAAAAGAATTCTAAGAGGAAATCATAACTGTTTCCCCAGATTTCTTAACTAGGATGCCTATTAAAAATATGAGATATTGTGACCTCTCAAAACAGTGAAACAACTGTATGAAATACTAAGTAACAAAACAATCTGTTAATGTTTTAATATTTGGCCTGAGACACAATAGATGCTCAGTAAAGTGAAGTTGGAAGCATATGAAGTTGCTGATACCTCACCACTTTCACTTATAAAAATGGCAGTTTCACAAGACTTGATCTAATATATTAACATCTTGCCTTATTCACTTTGGTGTCAGAATTCCATGAGCCTAAACCATATTACTAAAAGGGCAAGCTGACCTTGGGAATATTATAATTATTAGCCAGGATAAAGAAGTAGACTTGTGTGGCCTTAACAGACCCTGAGGCAAAGAGAACCTATGCATTTTGCCTCAGGATAGTTTAGATGTCCCCAAATCTTACCTATGATCTCTTAAAATAAGGCAAGAGGGTAAAGCTAGGGAAGCAAATTAACAATAGCTCTAGGGCTCCATTATCATGGGGAGAATCAGAGAATCAAGAAAAGAAAAAAGGAAAGAAAAGAGAGGAAGGAGGGAATGAAGGAAAGGAAGAAGGAAGGGAGAAAGGGGAGTTGGAAACACTGTAATTATAACCCAAATATAATTTTAAAAACATGCAATATACTGAATATCTGAGATTCTTCTGCATGTCTGATCAAGAGCCCTAACCACTACTTTTCTCTGTTGGAAGATCAGTTCAGTTCAGTCGCTCAGTCATGTCTGACTTTTTGCGACTCCATGAACCGCAGCAAGCCAGGCCTCCCTGTCCATCACCAACTCCCAGAGTCCACCCAAACCCATGTCCATTGAGTCGGTGATGCCATCCAACCATCTCATCTTCTGTCGTCCCCTTCTCCTCCTGCCCTCAATCTTTCCCAACATCAGGGTCTTTTCCAATGAGTCAGTTCTTTGCATCAGGTGGCCAAAGTATTGGAGTTTCAGCTTCAGCATCAGTCCTGCCAATGAATACCAAGGACTGATCTCTTTTAGGATGGACTGGTTGGATCTCCTTGCAGTCCAAGGGACTCTCAAGAGTCTTTTCCAACACCACAGTTTAAAAGCATCAATTCTTCGGCATTCAGCTTTCTTTAGAGTCCAACTCTCACATCGATACATGACCACGGGAAAAACCATAGCCTTGACTAGATGGACCTTTGTTGGCAAAATAACGTCTCTGCTTTTTAATATGCAGTCTAGTTAGGTTGGTCATAACTTTCCTTCCAAGGAGTAAGCATCTTTTCATTTCATGGCTGCAGTCACCATCTGCAGTGATTTTAGAGCCCAGAAAAATAAAGTCTGTCACTGTTTCCATTGTTTTCCCATCTATTTGCCGTGAAGTGATGGGACCGGATGCCATGATCTTCATTTTCTGAATGTTGAGCTTTAAGCCAACTTTTTCACTCTCCCCTTTCACTTTCATCAAAGGGCTTTTGAGTTCCTCTTCACTTTCTGCCATAAGGGTGGTGTCATCTGCAAATGTGAGGTTATTGATATTTCTCCCACCAATCTTGATTCCAGCTTGTGCTTCCTGCAGCCCAACATTTCTCAGGATGTAATCTGCATATAAGTTAAATAAGCAGGGTGACAATATACAGCCTTGACATACTCCTTTTCTTATTTCATCACTTTACAAAATTGTATTTACACTTCTGACTGTACATTATCAAGACAGTTTAAAACTGGATTTGTATGTTCTGAAAATCTTTCTGTAATTTTTTTTTAGGTTGGCACACCGTAAAACTTCTCTGGGTATTTTACCTCATTTCTCAGCCTTTCAGGGTGTACTTAAGTGTTAGTAAATGATCGCATAATGAGGTTACTGCTACTTTCCACTGGCAAATAATTGAGAAGCAACCTTACACCTAGGTATTCTTTAGATTTCTAGAGACATATTCAACTTTTAAAAGCTTTATTATACAAGCAATATTTTAATATTGAAAAAATAGAAAATCTAATATTTTCATTGAAAATAGAAAAAAACCTGAAATCTGAAAAAAAAACTGAATATCTCTTTAAACAATGTAGAACTAACACAAGGAGGAAAATAACCACAAAGGCCTCTCTTGTGTCTCTCTGTTCTCATCTACATCTCTAGTAACTAGTGTAGGGTGTGACACGTACCTGTCAAGGACAGGTATTTATTGAATGAGTGAATGAAATTCATTATTCCCACTGGAAGTTTTGGCTTTTTCTTTAAGTGTCTATAGTAGCTCATTAAATATTGTTTGTGTACAAGATGTTCAGTACAAATGACTTTGTTTCCTCATCTGTAACATGAGTGTCTGGGCAAAGTGTTTCTGACAGAAATGTTCTACAGTCTTGTAAACAGCTAAACCTTCAGGCTAGGGAAGAGTGAGAGCGAGCGCGGGATTTCTTAAAACACTAATGGGTAAGCTAAGACCATTAATGTCTGGCTTAGTTCCAAAATGGCCTTGGGCCACGCGTGACCATGATTGATGATGACTTTTTAACCTATCTCTCTGAAACAATTCACAGAATTTTGCTGTGGGGCTTGCATGTCACTTGTTTAGCTTTCCTGACAGTATTCCAGAGGAAGTTGTTTGTTGGCAAGTACAAAGTCTCTCCCAATTGTGCCAAACAGAATTATTCATTACCATTTTATGGAAAGCCCAAATCATATTTCTAGGAGGACTAAGCACCTGCCAACTCACCAGTTTTTGCTGTAATTGACTTTGTTTTCCTCAGTAATCACCAGCATTAACCAAACGTTTTTAAATTCCAAATGGAGCCTCCTTATGAGTTAAGATCTGAAGAAAGGGAGCATATTTTTAAAGACACATGTTTTGTGAGGTCCGTGCTGATTTTCCTGTTTTTGTTTGAAGCACTTGTATCATGGTCGGTTATGAAGAGTAAATGTGTTTTGCCTGCTTCTAGCTCTACACTTTCAAATATGGTAATCACTTGTTGTTGTTCAGTTGCTCAAATATGTGTCTGTCTTTTTATACCCCCATGAATGCAGCACTCGGCAGGCTTCCCTGTCCGTCAGTAACTACTAGCTACATGTAACTATTTAAATCAATTAAAATTCTTATTCCTCAGTTGCAGTAACCACATTACAAGAACTCAATAATTACAAGTGTCAAATGGCTATCTTGTTGGACAAGGAAACATAGGTAATATTTTTATCATTGCCAAGAGTTCTTTTGGACCACATTTTCCTAACTTTTTGAAGGATACAGAGTAAACAATATTTTGGCTTTAATTTCCTAGGGCCTAAACAACAAAATGGGAAAGAGTAGAGATCTCTCTCTTCCGGAAAAGGTGATGGCACCCCACTCCAGTACTCTTGCTTGGAAAATCCCATGGATGGAGGAGCCTGGTAGGCTGCAGTCCATGGGGTCGCGAAGAGTCGGACATGACTGAGCGACTTCACTTTCCCTTTTCACTTTCATGCATTGGAGAAGGAAATGGCAACCCACTCCAGTGTTCTTGCCTGGAGAATCCCAGGGACAGGGGAGCCTGGTGGGCTGCCGTCCATGGGGTTGCACAGAGTCGGACACGACTGAGGCAACTTAGCAGTAGCAGAGATCTCTTCAAGAAAATTAGAGATAGCAAGGGAACATTTCATGCAAAGATGGGCTCGATAAAGGGCAGAAATGGTAGGAACCTAACAGAAGCAGAAGATATTAAGAAGAGGTGGCAAGAATACACAGAAGAATGGTAAAAAAAAAGATCTTCATGACCAAGATAATCACAATGGTGTGATCACTCACCTAGAGCCAGACATCCTGGAATGTGAAGTCAAGTGGGCCTTAGAAAGCAACACTATGAACAAAGCTAGTGGAGGTGATGGAATTCCAGTGGAGCTGTTTCAAATCCTGAAAGATGATGCTGTGAAAGTGCTGCACTCAATGTGCCAGCAAATTTGGAAAACTCAGCAGTGGCCACAGGACTGGAAAAGGTCAGTTTTCATTTCAATCCCAAAGAAAGGCAATGCCAAAGAATGCTCAGACTACCACACAATTGCACTCATCTCACATGCTAGTAAAGTAATGCTCAAAATTCTCCAAGCCAGACTTTAGCAATATGTGAACCGTGAACTTCCAGATGTTCAAACTGGTTTTAGAAAAGGCAGAGGAACCAGAGATCAAATTGCCAACATCCGCTGGATCATGGAAAAAGCAAGAGAGTTCCAGAAAAACATCTCTTTCTGCTTTATTGACTATGCCAAAGCCTTTGACTGTGTGGATCACAATAAACTGTGAAAAATTCTTCAAGAGATGGGAATACCAGACCACCTGACCTGCCTCTTGAGAAACCTGTATGCAGGTCAGGAAGCAACAGTTAGAAATGGACATGGAACAACAGACTGGTTGCAAATAAGAAAAGGAGCACGTCCAGGCTGTATATTGTCACGCTGCTTATTTAACTTATATGCAGAGTACATCATGAGAAACACTAGACTGGAAGAAGCACAAGCTGGAATCAAGATTGCCGGGAGAAACATCAATAACCTCAGATATGCAGATGACACCACCCTTATGGCAGAAAGTGAAGAGGAACTAAAAAGCCTCTTGATGAAAGTGAAAGTGGAGAGTGAAAAAGCTGGCTTAAAGCTCAACATTCAGAAAACGAAGATCATGGCATCTGGTCCCATCAGTTCAAATAGAGGGGGAAATAGATGGGGAAACAGTGGAAACAGTGTCAGACTTTATATTTTGGGCTCCAAAATCACCGCAGATGGTGATTGCAGCCATGACATTAAAAGACGCTTACTCCTTGGAAGAAAAGTTATGACCAACCTAGATAGCATATTGAAAAGCAGAGACATTACTTTGCCAACAAAGGTCCGTCTAATCAAGGCTGTGTTTTTTCCAGTGGTCATGTATGGATGTGAGAGTTGGACTGTGAAGAAAGCTGAGCACTGAAGAATTAATGCTTTTGAACTGTGGTGTCAACTGAGAATGTCATCTACCCAGTTGCAGTGGCATGATCTCTCATGGGTGCAAAATGCAACCAAAACCATTGAAAATATTTTAATGGCTAAAAAAAAAAAAAAATAAAAATAAAAAACCCTGCTTTTTCTTTGAACTGAAAAAAATAATAAAAATAAATCTAAGGCTTCTTGTCATCCTTCTGAATTAACACTGGGACATTATTTATCATGCATATGACATGATACTTTATATAATGCATTTTCTGATCAAAAACTTTTAGTGCTTTTGTGATTGAAATGAAATCTTAAGACATTTCAAAGAATAGTGATGTGTTCTCTACATTTCCGTTTGATGATTTGATTAGTCCGTCACCATAACCCTACACTCCACATAAATATATAGCTATTTTTGAAAGTTATCAGGATGATTTTGACAGCTTAGCACCTGAGCAGTAGTCCTTAGGCTTCTCTGGTGGCTCAGAATGTAAAGAGTCTTCCTGTAGTGCAGGAGACCCAGGTACTATCCCTGGGTCAGAAAGGTCCCCTGGAGAAGGAAATGGCAACCCACTCCAGTCTCTTGCCTGGAAAATCCCATGAACAGAGGAGCCTGGCAGATTCCAGTTCATAGGATTGCAAAGAGTCAAACACGACTGAGCGAATTCTCTCCAATAGTGCTTGTCCTTCACACAGCATGCATAGGTAATTCATCCTTGTTGCTTTGAAAACACTGATTTATCCTGAGAGATTTGGTGAATTCTTCTGCTTTTAATTGTACTGCTTGACATCCAACAGACAGTTCCTTGTATATATCCCAGGGATAAAAGATTCATCTACTAGCACAAATTAACGCTTTGTATGTGTCTTCTATTGTTGGGTGCTCTGTAAAAAAAAAAAAAACAACACAAAAACAACAAAAAAACTTGGTTGTTGTTTTACAAGCAAATGGGTTAGTTCATTTCTCCAGTAATGAATGCTTGCATCACTTATAGTAGTTTACATTCTCAATTTTATTCTCTTCAGTATATGTGGTCCTCTTTCTTTCTAGTACTGCCATCATACTATAGTCTTTCTGAGGCCAATTCTAGATCCAACTTGAAGCAAGAATTTAATTATAGGAGCCAACATCAGTCGAAATAAGTCAGCTTAGAGAGCAAGGGTAAACAAATAGCCTAAAGTTCACATTTTCCAGACTATGATGCTTATACAGGTAATGGCAACTTGCCTCTCTGTCTGAGGACCAGCTGGTTTCATTGAACATTGTTTAAAAGAATCATTCCAATTTCAGAAAAGTTAAAATTGGGGATAAGAAGGAACACCATGCATGTTACAGTTGATGAAGCTTGCTAAATTATGGGTTGCTTAAATATATATTGTTTCACAAGTAATGACTCTTTTTTTTTTTTTAATGTGACAAATTCTTTGAAAAATTTCCCAGTTTCATTTCTGCAGATCTAGGTTAAACCTGTCTCTTAATCAGGAAACACAGATCTAGAAACATCAACTTTCTTGTTCCAAATTTCATCAAGTGAGCTAGAACTAACCAAAATTAGAGTAGTGGTTTCCAACCACTCAATACCTCCTCATGGGGGAAAAAAAAACCTTCATGAATTTAAGTATATATACTATAAGTGACTGTCTTATTTTCATTTGGAAGTGATTGTAAGAGGCATTATTGTGAATTTTTTTGCCCCCATCCCAATATATGTACTTTGTAAAGTAAAAATTTAAAAACCTAAATTTAGTTCCCTCAATTAAAAAAATGTACATGCAAAAATCTGAGAATTAATAGGTCAGAGGGCTTCAAAACAGTGTTCTTTTTTTAAACAAAAATTTTTTATTTTGTGCTAGAATATAGCTGATTAACAAAAATGTATTGTGATAATTTCAGGTATTTTTTGCAGTAGACAATTCTCCCTAGATAAGTCCCATGGCTGTTTCTTTCTGGAGAAAGGACCTTCTTCAGCTATTATCTCACCTTCTAAAGAACACCTCCCTTGCTTTCTCAACTCAAAATATGAAACCACTTTTTAGAAATTTCAAATAATTGGATTACCAAAAAAGAAATGTTATATATATGAATAATCAACCATTCTAGAAATAAAACTACTATCTTTTTTTTTATTATTCTAGCTTTGGGTTCTGTGATTCCTCATACCTCAATTATAAAATTATTTAGTTCTCTAACCTGTTTCAGTGAAGTGTTTTCTGAAGCAAGATACTCATACATGTGTCCACAACCTACCCGACCAATAGCAATAGGAGGAGAAATGCAAGAATTAACATAGTTTATCCACAGCTCAGCTGCCTTTGCCTTTCCTAGCACCACAACACAGTCCACTATTAGTCTGGTACTGTAGCCCCTTGTTTTTATGAAGAAAGTATTTTATTCAGTAGCTTGAAAATGATCTACAAAGTGATGTTCCATGTGAGAGTAATACATTTTAGAATGCATGGATTATTATGATTAATGGTGGGACCCTGGCATTTTGTAGACAAATGTTAATACAGTAACATTTGGGTATCACCTTTTGCGATTTTTCAAGGTGGTATACTTGTTTGTTAATGCACCTCGTGTCCCGCCATCGCATTACGCCAGCTTTGGTTACAGTGCCACTCTGTCAGGCTGGAAGGACAGTCTCAGACTCAATAAGGAAACACTTTATCAAAGGGTGTAAAAAATGGAAATGAGCTACTAACTGTGGACTCAAATTAAATTAGCCACAAGAATGTAGAAGCAGCAGCTACTCTTGCTGTTCCTTCTAATGCAGCTGTGTGGGCCTTTAGATCTCATGCTGTATTCATTCCACAGATATTTATTGGGCACCTAATATGTGGGATGCATTAGGTGCTTATTCTGATTATCCTAAGATATAAAAGATGAAAATACTTCTATTGTGCTTTCAAAAAGCCTCGGAGAAGAGAGAACACATGTACAGAATTGTCTGTAATAGAAGGAAGCAGTAGTACATGCTGTTGGAGAGGTAGAGATAAAATGTGCCAAGATTTCAGAGAAAGGGGAAATAGATGTTTTAACTGAAGAACTAGGAGGGTATTCATAAAAGAAAAGGAAGTGATTAGGAACCCTGATAAGTGGTTAGGATTTGAACAAATGGAACCAGGTTGAAGTTGTTCCAGAAAGAAAGCTATACAAGCCAGAAACAGGAGAGGGAAATTCTGGGATATGTATTGCAAAAGGGATTCTCACTAGAAATGCAGGATCCAGGAAGGAGAGTAATGGATAGAAGGAAATGCTGGCATAGCACAACAGTGAGTTATATTCAAGACTAAAGATTTGGGGGTTTAGTCTCCGGGCATAAGGGTGATCTCAAGGTTTTATAAATATAGGAATATCTGTTTGTAACAGCACATCAAGACAGTCCATTGGGAGGATATGCACTTGTTGGAATGAGGACTGTCGCCTGGAATTCAGAGAATGGCTGAGGGTTCTTGGTGGAGTCCTTAGGAATGCATGAAAAGGAAAAACTGCCACCATGGTCAGGGGAATGATCATGGGATGATGGCTAGGAGAAGTGTCAGGGATGCAGTATGGATTAAGTGTTGACCATTCCTTGAACATAAGGGGAATAGAGATGGGGAAGAGTCAAAGACTTTGACATTGACATTTTAAGGAAATAAAAAAGGGTGGGTTTGACTGATAAGACAAAGATTCCTATTTGAGCCACCTTGAATTTGAAATGCTGGCAAGAGTCAAAGACTAAATATCCCAAGAATGATTTGCAATGCACATTGGAAATGAAGATAAAAATAAAGCCAGAGTTAGAATTTTACTTATTTGGGAATAATATGAATAGAAACAATAGTTAAAGTACTTTTTTGTTTTGAGACATTCACCAGCAGGAACAAGAATAGCATTACATGGAGAAGGTCAGGAACAGATCCAGAGAAAAAAAACACAAAAAACAAAAACACTCAGGAGGAGTCAGAAGCAGCAGAGGTGAAGGGGGGCAGGGACCAAGGATAGAGTAGGTGAGATCACAATAGCTGGATCAGGCTAGCAGAGTTCATTTTGCTTGCACGTGATTTTGCCTTCAAAAGAAAGAAAAATCACTTAACTATAGATCAGATGTCTGTTTCCAGAGGAGTGTTCATTAAATCTTTATTAAGGAGTTTCCTGATATCACTTGCTTCTGCTAGAGAGTTTCTAATTTATTAGAATTTCTAATTCTCTAGCAGAACATGTAAATCAGTATCCTGCTGCTCACTCCCCTGGGAAGAGCCCTGTCTCACAAACATATGGCTGGTCTTTCCAGGAATCCTCTAGAAGCTTGAAGGGACATGATAGGTTTGGACATTTCTTTCCTCCAGTAAGGCAGTGTTGCAGAGCTGTGGGTCCATCGAACACTTCTTTCTGCAATGGACCATCTGCTGAAGATCAGGGATTCCTAATGCGAGGCCAGCAAAAACCCTGGCCAGTGAACATAATGTCCTGTTCCCCATGCGTGCATTTGTTGAGATGATTTTCCCTTCACCTGATTCTTAAGAGTACCTCTTTCCTTAAAAAGATGAGAAGCACTGTAATAGATCATAAAGTGTTGCACAATGATGTGAGTTTATTGAAGACAAGAGCCAGTCCGTATAAATTTTGGTGTCTTCCTGATACCTCTATCAGTCTTGGCTGAATGACTCGGTAATGGTGCTGCATTCAGTGGGCCAGCACTAATGATAAAATGCTCATTTTGTCTCTACAATCTCTTGCTTGACTTAGCAATTATATAAGCCTAGGAAACATATTTTCTAATAATTTTCTAGTGTCCTTTACTAGTATAACTTTTAGCATAAAATGAGTGCTTCAAACATACACACTGTCTCCTTTCTTTAATAAGTGTGCAGAGTAGGGATTGATATCTTCATGTAATGAATGAGGAAGCCAAGACACAGAATGCACGTGACTTGTCATAAGCCATATGTCATATGTCAGCTATTATTATTATCTCATGGTACATACATTAGTCCTGGAGAAGGGAATTTCTATCCACTCCAGTATTCTTGCCTGGAGAATTCCACAGACAGAGGAGTCTGGTTGGCTACAGTCTGTGGGGTAACAAAGAATTGGGACATGACTGAGCAACCAACACACACACACACACACATACATTAGTAAACAAAAATGTCTACAAATGCAATAGTGTTGGCCATACTTCCTGAAATATTTATTGGTTGGCAATAGGTTTTGCTTTTATATGAATAAAGGCTTTTTATTAGCTTAAAATATAACACTCATGTTCAGTTCAACTCAGTTCAGTCGCTCAGTTGTGTCCGACTATTTGCAACCCCATGAATTTCAGCACGCCAGGCCTCCCTGTCCGTCACCAACTCCCGAAGTTCACATAAACTCACGTCCATCCAGTCGGTGATGCCATCCAGCCATCTCATCCTCTGTCGTCCCCTTCTCCTCCTGCCCCTAATCCCTCCCAGCATCAGAGTCTTTTCCAGTGAGTCAACTCTTCACATGAAGTTAAAGTATTGGAGTTTCAGCTTTAGCATCAGTCCTTTCAAAGAATACCCAGGACTGATCTCCTTTAGAATGGACTGGTTGGATCTCCTTGCAGTCCAAGGGACTCTCAAGAGTCTTCTCCAACACCACAGTTCAAAAGCATCAATTCTTCGGCTCTCAGCTTTCTTCACAGTCCAACTCTCACATCCATACATGACCACAGGAAAAACCATAGCCTTGACTAGACAGAACTTTGTTGGCAAAGTAATGTCTCTGCTTTTCAATATGCTATCTAAGTTGGTCATAACTTTCCTTCCAAGGAGTAAGCATCTTTTAATTTCATGGCTGCAGTCACCATCTGCAGTGATTTTGGATGCCCCCAAAATAAAGTCTGACAGTGTTTCCACTTTTTCCCCATCTGTTTCCCATGAAGTGATGGGACCAGATGCCATGATCTTCGTTTTCTGAATGTTGAGCTTTAAGCCAACTTTTTCACTCTCCACTTTCACTTTCATCAAGAGGCTTTTTAGTTCCTCTTCACTTTCTGCCATAAGGGTGGTGTCATCTGCATATCTGAGGTTATTGATATTTCTCCTGGCAATCTTGATTCCAGCTTGTGCTTCTTCCAGTCCAGCGTTTCTCATGATGTACTCTGCATATAAGTTAAATAAGCAGGGTGACAATATACAGCCTTGATGTACTCCTTTTCCTATTTGCAACCAGTCTGTTGTTCCATGTCCATTTCTAACTGTTGCTTCCTGACCTGCATACAGGTTTCTCAAGAGGCAGGTCAGGTGGTCTGGTATTCCCATCTCTTTCAGAATTTTCCACAGTTTATTGTGATCCACACAGTCAAAGGCTTTGGCATAGTCAATAAGGCAGAAATAGATGTTTTTCTGGAACTCTCTTGCTTTTTCCATGATCCAGTGGATGTTGGCAATTTGATCTCTGGTTCCTCTGCCTTTTCTAAAACCAGCTTGAACATCAGGAAGTTCACGGCTTACGTATTGCTGAAGCCTGGCTTGGAGAATTTTGAGCATTACTTTACTAGCATGTGAGATGAGTGCAACTGTGCGGTAGTTTGAGCACTCTTTGGCATTGCCTTTCTTTGGGATTGGAATGAAAGCTGACCTTTTCAAGTCCTGTGGCCACTGCTGAGTTGTCCACATTTGCTGGCACATTGAGTGCAGCACTTTCACAGCATCATCTTTCAGGATTTGAAACAGCTCCCCTGGAATTTCATCACCTCCACTAGCTTTGTTCATAGTGATGCTTTCTAAGGCCCACTTGACTTCACATTCCAGGATATCTGGCTCTAGGTGAGTGATCACACCATCGTGATATTCTTGGTCATGAAGATTTTTTTTTGTACAGTTCTTCTGTGTATTCTTGCCACTTCTTCTTAATATCTTTTGCTTCTGTTGGGTCCATACCATTTCTGTCCTTTATCGAGCCCATCTTTGCATGAAATGTTCCCTTGGTATCTCTAATTTTCTTGAAGAGATCTCTAGTCTTTCCCATTCTGTTCTTTTCCTCTATTTCTTTGCATTGATCGCTGAGGAAGGCTTTCTTATCTCTCCTTGCTATTCTTTGGAACTCTGCATTCAGATGCTTATATCTTTCCTTTTCTCCTTTGCTTTTTGCTTCTCTTCTTTTCACAGCTATTTGTAAGGCCTCCTCAGACAGCCATTTTGCTTTTTTGCATTTCTTTTCCATGTTAAATGCAGTCATATCCCAATAGCTGAGTTATTGAATGACAGATACTGCTATCATATAGTGACTTTAATTTCCTGGTCTTGTACTAGATAACATTAAATGAAAACAACATGTCTCTGCTGGGTGGAGTGAAGATGGCACATCAGATAGTAGTATGGTATCATGATGTAGAGCATGGGCTTTTGAACCCTATTTGGATTTCAGACTTTCCCTAAATACCATTACATCTTCAGTATTAAGTACTAGATATGTTTTAAGTTCTCTTTCAGCTTAAGAGAGTACATGCTAAATTTGTTCCATCTGAAACTAGAGAGAAAACTCATATCTTCTACTTTGATTTTCCCTGGAGGGGACAGAGGAAAAGAGAATGCCACATCAGTCTCTATGGTGGCTGAAGTCTGTGGACCAACAGGGCAGCTATGCCCTGGCATCTGGATGCTATTTTCACGGCAGACTCTGTTCTGCAACCATGCGCTTCATCTCCCACCAGTAGCCATTCTCGGCCTCCTCACTGCATGGTTGTGAGAGTTCATATTTACATACAGGCTAAATGTTATCTTCCTAAACAAGCAAAAATTACTCAAACCTACTCCAAAATGTGTGAGCTTCCCTGGTAGCTCAGCTGGTAAAGAATCTGTCTGCAATGCAGAAGACTCTGGTTTAGTTCCCGAGTTGGGAAGATCCTCTGAAGAAGGGATAGGCTACCCACTCCAGTGTTTCTGAGGTTCCCTGGTGGCTCACACAGTAAAGAAACCACCTGCAATGTGAGATACTTGGGTACTGATCCATGGGTTGGGAAGATCCCCTGGAGGAGGGCATGGCAACCCACTCCAATATTCTTGCCTGGAGAATTCCATGGACAGAGGAGCCTGGCAGGGTACAGTCCTTGGGGTTGCAAAGAATAAGACATGACTAAGCCCATGCACACACACACACACACACACACACACACACACGAAGTGTGTGGGGGGATGGGTGTGGGTGTGGGGGAATTTGAAACTTCTCAGACAAAAAACTGATACCTGAAACTTAACCCTAAAATATGAAGGATTTGCAGAATGACTAGGCACAGTTCTCTGAAATTGATCAGAAATATTACAGGACTGGTTAAGGCATTCTGACTCAAAAACCTGTAGGAAGCATGCTGCTCTTAGATTAAATGTGTATTCACTCTGTTAACTGAGTAATGACTGTTTTGCGTCATATTAATTTAAATACAATTTTCCAAATGTGTTTGCTCACTACCACTTTACTTGTTGTTTTTATGATAATTTGTTTTTTAAAAAATATCAAGAACAAGGAAGCTACTTAATTGTTTGAATAGGTAGTTTAGCTTCCAGATGCCTACAGTGACAAAGTGTCAGAATACGGGAGAGAGGGAATCAATCCTGTTTCCAGTGTGTGCCAGTCAGGCTCTTTGTGGGGAGACAGGGCATGTGGAACACTAGTTGCCACAAGGCAGGAATATCATTCGAAGATATCTGGGCGCTGACGCTGCTTTCTCTTCCCAAGAGAAAATGGTTCAAGGGCCAGATGAGCTTGATATTTTGAATAGTTATTTAAATAGAATCACTAGTTTACTGGTGTAAGCTGAAATAGTCCTATAAGCCTGAGTATGAAATGATAGTATTGCTGGAGCAAGGCTCCTCCCTGCACAGAGACAGGCACCTAGGACAGCAGCCTCCTAGGAACTGATGTCTAAGGAAAACCACACAGGATCTGCCAAATCTGCTTTTTCTCAGGGTTACCACTTCCTATGGGTTCAGCAGCTTGGGCTGAGTAAACTGGGGCTCCTGGCAGGTGTGTGTCTGATATCTCTCCTCTAGTTGGTAACCCAACTAGAGTTAGTGCATTCATTTCATGTGAAAATGTGAGTTGCTCAGTTGTGTCTGATTCTTTGTGACCCCTTGGACTGCCAGGGGGAGTAGTATCCCCAGTAGCCCACCAGGGTTCTCTGTCCATGGGGATTCTCCAGGCAAGAATACTGGAGTGGGAAGCCATTCCCTTCTCCAGGGGATCTTCCCAATCCAGGGACTGAACCCAGGTCTGCTGCATTGCAGGCAGATTTTTTTTTTACTAGCTGTGCCATCAAACTGTAGTAAATGAGTAAAGGGGCATTTGAAAATGCCTGACTTCAGTAATTGATCTTAAACCCTATAAATATTTTTTGGTTTTCACTTGGGTTGTCCTGGGCCTATATAGTTTAGTGTTAGCTAGAATAAACTGTTTCAAAGTCATGACCAAAATATATATGATGAAAGTGGTAGTCGCTCAGTCATGTCTGACTTTGCGACCCCATGGATTGTAGCCAGCCAGGCTCCTCTGTCCATGGAATTCTCCAGGCAGCAATACTGGAGTGGGTTGCCATTTCCTTCTCTAGGGAGTCTTCCCAACCCTGAGATCAAATCTGGGTCTCTTGCATTGCAGGCAGATTCTTTACCATCCGAGCAACCAAAGAAGCCTCATATATGATGAGGCTGTGAAAACTGATAAATTAGCTGCACCACACATTGTTAAATATGTATCTATATCTACTTAACCTCATGAAGATGGGACCAGGGCTATCTTGTTCCTGGGAGTATCCTCAGAACTCAGCAGCATTACTTGCTCATTTGACTATTAATTGATTAATAGGATCTTCCAACAAATCCCTTAATGAGCTTTTGTTATAGAGACAATAACACTGCATGTGTTTAAAAACTTTTGGTTTGCTTTACAGCTTTTCCAAGAAATTATTTTTATTATTATTTTATGGTTCCATTTCTCTGAGGTAATAATTGATACGTAAATTATTGTTCTCCAGGCTTGAGATTATTCCGGCATGGCTTTTCTTGGACTCTTCTCGTTGCTGGTTCTGCAAAGTTTGGCCTTAGGGACCACTTTCACTGATGAAACCATTGCTGAGTTGTCAGTGAATATGTATAACCATCTTCGAGCCACTGGGGAGGATGAAAATATTCTCTTCTCTCCATTGAGTGTCACCCTTGCAATGGGAATGTTGGAACTTGGAGCCCAAGGGTCTACCCTGAAAGAAATCCGTCACTCAATGGGATATGACAGCCTGAAAAATGGTAAGTGTGCTTAGGTTTGATTTCTCAAAATAGTTTGACTTTAGCTTTCAGCTCGATTGTGTTGTCTTTATCTGAGGCAGCAGTATTTACACAGGGTAAGAAAGTGGTCTCACTAAGATGGTATGAGTAAGACAAGCATTAGGAAACCCAAGAAAGTTCTTTTTCTTAGCTGCATCCCTGGCTGAGTTAATCTAAGAAAATGATATCTTTATTATTATTATCATTGTTGTTATTTAAATAAACTTCACTGTGATTAACAAAAGCAAACATGGTTCTTACTCTGATGGCATTTCCAATTTAGAGAGAGAGGCATAAATTAATCAATTATCACATAAATAAATGAGAAATTACAACTGTTAGGAGTGCTTTACAGAAAAAATTCTCTAAATATCAGAAATTTTTACTTAAAATCAACTGTATCTTCATTGTTCAACTAGCAACCATAAATTTTTTTGGAATGTTGTATAATACTATCATGACAATCTTTTGTATTGGAGAAAATTTCTAGCCAAAATGTATATTGTAATCACTTTGCTATGATGTACAGTTTCTATTTAATATTTCTAATATATATATGAATTAATGCATTAAAAACTTGAGAGTTAATACAGTTTTGACTGGATTTTCTATTTATAAAGTTAAAAAGTTTACTAAAAGTAAAATTTAAAGAAATATTTTGATTTTTAAACTAGATAATAAAAATTAATTCATATTTCTGATAATTATGACTAATTTAAAGTAACCTAAGTACTTAAAAAAAAATATCTCTACTTTATAGATAAATAATCAATAAAAAATAAAAATAATATCAGTAATAAAACTGCAAAAGTTAATTTGAACATCTAGAAACTGCACAAATCTTGCAACTTCCTCACCATGTCAGTGTGGGGAAGAAGCCAGTGCTTTTTCTATGGGCCTGTTCTCTTAATCCTCCTTGCTGTATTTTCATGCTCTTCCACTCTCCAGGATCTTTCACTGTGTTTGTTCCACTAATGAACTTATCCTTGGTCATTTTGCAGGTGAAGAATTTTCCTTCTTGAAGGATCTTTCTCACACGGTAACTGCTGAAGAGAGTCAGTATGTGATGAAAATTGCCAATTCCCTCTTTGTACAAAATGGATTTCATATCAGTGAAGAGTTTTTGCAAATGATAAAAAAGTATTTTAATGCAGAAGTCAATCATGTGGACTTCAGTCAAAATGTAGCTGTGGCCAATTATATCAATAAGTGGGTGGAGAATAACACAAACAGTAAGTCATTTGGCTCCTTTCTTTCTCTAATAGCTTAGTTTGAACTTTCTTTTACTTCTGACATTATTTGTCCCTTTGTTCCTTTTACATTTTGAGTGTTAGATTGCATTTAGTTGAGTATCTACTAATTGTTTTATATAGATTACAACCGATTTTAGAAACCTTGTTCATGAATAAACATTGGAGAAACATGTTAAATCTTTTGACATAAATAGAATATTGGCACTGATAAATTAATATGAAATGTGTGTCTCCAGTTGGTGAGTTTCATCTGAACAGTAATCTTATTACTGTATGGAATTTTACTAGAGCTGTTTCATAAGTTAGATACTATTTAGAATGACAGTTGGTGACTCTCTTAACAGTGTGATTAAAATAGAATAAGAGAGTTTAAAGATATTTGTTGACTTTTAAACCATAGAACTTAATTGGTAATCAAAAAATGATACAGGATTCCTTTTAAAAAGAGAATCCCATTTTAAGTCAAATAAATGGAAAGGGATTAGAAAAAGATGCATTTGTTTTAATTTTTATTTCTAAATCTTGTTATCCAAATGTATTCAAACTCTCCAAATGTTTCATATGTTACTATTTATTTTTCCAATTTTACCAACAAAATAATTGAAATTGGAATAAAAAAAAATAAGACCAAATTGAAAGTAGATTACTTTGGCTGTTCATTAAATTAATTAACTCATGTTGTCAAGACTCCAAAAATAATATTAGTCTTAATACATTTAATGCTGGAACAGCAACAACAAAAGACCCTGATCACATACTTTTTGTCCCATAATCCCCAAAATGCTGACTTAAAAAAAAAAGTGCTAACTAATAAAATGAGAGAGTACCAAGCGAATATTGGTTCTATGGTTTCTAACTATGAGATTAAAATGTAACATAAAAGAAATACAATTGTGTTTTAACATTCAGAGAGTAAGTTAAGAATAATAATTCACCTGCATCAGACTGAATTATTGAAAGCTGTTTAATTCCAAACTCCCCTTAAACAATTTCAGCCATCACTAAAGTCCCAAAGTCTTTCACAACAGATTTAGATAGGAACATTTAAATGATAAGAAATAAGATATCATGAGTTAAACTGGCTTTTACACATCTGTTTTCACTTACTCAGAAGCAGTTGTTACATTTGGTAAAAAGATATCCAATGTACATGGGGAAACCATTTGAACTGGATGACATTTAAATTATATACATTGTACAAGAGTAAACTTAGAAATGTTTGTTGAATGCTTACTCTGTGTTGGGGGACTTTCCAGGTAGCTCAGTGGTAAAGAATCTGCCTGCCAATGCAGGAGACTGGGTTCTACCGTGGGTTGGGAAGAGCCCCCAGAAAAGGGAATGGCTACCCACTCCAGTATTTTTGTCTGAAAAATTCTATGGACAGAGGAGCATGGCAGGCTATAGTCCACAGGGTCACAGAGTCAGACACGACTGAGCTACTGAGCACATGCACACTCCATGTTGAGTTTTACATTTATCATTGCAACTAGGGAGTAGTGAAGCCTGAGATTCTGTTGTATGTGGTTCTCTAGTTTGTGCAAATGTCAGAATACTACTAGTGTTATTTTAGGTGATGTGGGTGTTTTAGATTCCCTTAGTCTGTAAGTGTGTGTGTGTGTGTGTGTGTGTGTGTGTATAACATTTTTTCCTTTGAAAGTTAGAGTACTTTTAATTTTTATTGTAAATATTACAATGGTATAAAGTTTTAATCACTCTGTCAGATGATAGTTTGACAATCTTTTGATATTCTTTCATCTTTTGATTTAATATGATTTTCATCCGTTTGTCTTTTCCTGAATAGGTCTGTTGAAAGATTTGGTATCCCCAAGGGATTTTGATGCTGTCACTCATCTGGCCCTCATCAATGCTGTCTATTTCAAGGGGAGCTGGAAGTCACAATTCAGACCTGAAAATACCAGAACTTTTTCCTTCACTAAAGATGATGAAAGTGAAGTCCAAATTCCAATGATGTACCAACAAGGAGAATTTTATTATGGTAAGACATTTTGGCTTTTATTCTCTCTTCTTACAGTATATCAACAAATTTCTAAGAAAAAAACATGAAATATTCATTATTCAGATTTCTTGTCAATCTGATTTGGACTACAATTCAATTTTCTTGGCCCCATTTTCAAAGACTTTTGATTAGATCCTGAGTGAATATTATATGTTGTGACAGTTTTCCAATATGTTTAGCTTATGAAGTTGATTACACATACAGAGTGGCTTTATTCATGTGAAAATATCTGACCTTGTATAAGAATGTTCTGAGTTCCTCCAGAAAGCCATTCACTTTGGGGTAGTTTTCAGTGAACCATATGTTCTACCCAGGTCTTGATTTGTACACCCATCACTTTTTGAACTATAAGCATTCTTTTAAAATTTTGCTTTCAGACTTGTGTATGTGTGTGTGTGTGTGTGTGTGCATGCGCTTAGTCTCTCAGTCATGTCTGACTCTTTGAGACTCCATGAACTCTAGCCCACCAGGCTCCTCTGTTCTCAGGATTTCCCATGCCAGAATAGTAAAGTGGGTTGCCATTTCCACTCCAGGGGATCTTCCTGATCCAGGGATTGAACCCATGTCTCTCGCATCTGCTGCACTGGAGGGCAGATTCTTTACCACTATGCCACTTGGGAAGCCTATAAATATGCATGGTCAGGCATAATTATTCATAGTTTCACTTACTGAGCGTCTGTAATTTGTGATACAAGTCAGCATCTTTGGCATTATTCTCAGGGATATTTTGTTGGACTTTTCAGAAGTTTAGGGTGCTAATCCTCTCTACATACCATGCTGAACTGTGATAATTTATTGTCTTAAGCAGAAATGTAAGTAAGCTAAATATATGTTAGAACAAATATTTTATTCTGTGCAAAAGTACATTATAAAAGTAACAGATTATAATCACAGTTAATTAAATTAACAGTCAAAATACGAAAGCTAAATATATGTTAGAACAAATATTTTATTCTGTGCAAAAGTACATTATAAAAGTAACAGATTATAATCACAGTTAATTAAATTAACAGTCAAAATACGAAAGGAAAATTTTGAGAACCAAAATATTTAATGTGATGTCTAGAGGATATCAGTTAAATGAAAATATTCATAACAAAAACATTACATTTGTTATTTAAACTAGTTGCAGGGTTATTTATTTTAAAGACTTTATTATTATTATTAATGAAAGCCTGGTCAATTTAGCTAAATTCATAGAACACTAAGCCAATTACCTAATTATCTAAGTTGGAGATTTTAATCACCATAAATGCTCTAGATTTCATGATGGCTGTGCTACCTTGGCCTCAAAACTTTTAGCTATGGTAATAATAGAGTAGGCTTCCTTGGTGGATGATCCCTGGGTTGAGAAGATCCTCTGGAGAAGTGAATGGCAACCCACTCCAGTTTTCTTCCCTGGAGAATTTTATGGACAGAGGAGCCTGGCGGGCTAGGATCTATGGGGTCAGAAAGAGTTGGACATGACTGAGTGAGAGTACCAGGTATTACATGGTCAGTTTTTCCCTTCTTAGAAATCAGGTGGATATTGGTAAATGTGATTTACATCCAACTTGGATCCAGAGCTTTATTTTTCTAATCATGACTTTTCATTTTTTTAATGATATCCTTAAAATATATTCATTTGAGGTATCTCACTTAAAAATAAAATGTTAAGTCTAGAGAACATGCCATGACACATGTGAAACTATTCTGGAAATCCTAAAATTAATTTGGTAGGGCTGAAGAATCACAATTTTAGGGCCTGCTTTAAAATAAATTGTCTTCTTCTCAGATGCCTGAATTTTTTATATTCTATACATTATTTTGGAAGAAAGTTATAACAAATTTAAATATTTTATTCAAGCCTGATGGGGGCCTTTTATCTCCTTTCTGTCCTTTTTAGGGGAATTTAGTGACGGCTCCAATGAAGCTGGTGGCATCTACCAAGTCCTGGAAATACCATATGAGGGAGATGCGATAAGTATGATGCTGGTATTGTCCAGACAGGAAGTTCCACTGGCCACATTGGAGCCATTGGTTAAAGCACAGCTGATTGAAGAGTGGGCAAACTCTGTGAAGAAGCAAAAGGTGGAAGTGTACCTGCCCAGGTGAGAGACTCCTGTATAACTCCCTCTGATAGCATGGGCAGAGGGTATCAATGAGGGTTCTGACTCAGAGGAACTCTTGTCACTGCTTTTGAATTTTGTCTTGTGTTGCTCTTCTCTTCCTCCTTTTCCTTTTCCTCCTTCTTCATCTTTTTAAAAAGTATTCTTTCACACTCATTCAGTTCTGCCCAGAGACACAGGCTGACTCATTGATTCATTCAGTACTACTTATGAAGACCAAGTTTTAGATATGAGTCAATATCCTTAGCTTAATTTTAGAAGACTTTTCAATAGATTGTCTCTGAATATCATTTGCATTGACAGTCTTCTGGTAGTTCATTAATATTTGAAGTTGATAATAGCTGGGGGAAAATAACTTTCTACTTTGTTGGAAGTGCAAACAAGTCATGTTTTAGGTGTTAAGATGCAATCATAAATAAGCAGGAAGAAGCTTAAAATTCTCCCTGTGACTGAAAGAATAAAAGCTATGCGGGGCCTAGATATTCTGACTACCATCCACTTTCTCAACCCTTTCTCTGACCACTCACCATATCAAATCCTTTGTAGTAGGTATTGTCTGTGTGCTTGTACTTATTCCACAGTCACCTGCCCTTTTATGCCTCTAGGTCTCTATGTACATTTTTGCATTAACCTAAAATGCCCTCTTGGAGTCTTTGCCAGGTATTGTTTACTTGGCCTTCAGGTTACAACTCTGGCACCAGTTCTTCTAGAACCAGGTGATGGAGCAGATGACCCTCACTTTGCCTCATGTATTCACCTCCCTGTTATGACAATGCACTTATGTTACTGTGCATGTTTGCCAAGTCACTTCAGTCATGTCCAACTCTCTGTGACCGTATGGACTGTAGGACAGCAGGCTCCTCTGTCCATGGGATTGTCCAAGCCGAATACTGGTGTGGGTTGCCATGCCCTCCTCCAGGGGGTCTTCCTGACCCAAGGATTGAACCCACATCTCTTACTGTCTCTTGCACTGGCAGGTGGGTTCTTTACCACTAGTGCCACCTGGGAAGTCTCAAATTACCATCCCATAGCAGAATTAAATTTTTTGTAGGTCTTGCTTTTTTGTCTGTAAATTCTTTAAAGTCAGTTCTCTCTCCCATCCTAGAAACACAATAAGTGTTTGCAAAAATCAAATCCAGCTGAAGATATTATTCTGCCCTGAATACCTTAAAACCTAATAGGGGAGCTAGACCAGTAAATACAAACAACAAATTTATAAACATAATGTGTAAATTCTAGGCTAGAAAACAAGACAGAGATAAACAGCCAATAAGTATGCACATGTGTGTATGTGGAGTACGGTTCCAATATTCATTCCATATTAAGAAAATTTTAAAAACATGATTAATATGAATACTGAAGGATGATAAATAAGATATTAGTATTAAAACTGAATTACTAAAGTTCATTGTGCACGCATGCATGCTAAGTAGCTTCAGTCATGTCCAACGCTTTGCAACGCCCCGACCCCATCAGATTCCTCTGTCTATGGGATTATTCCGGCAAGAATACGAAAATGCATTAACTAATTCATATTTATTCCTTTAATAACATTAGGAATTATCATTTGAAAGTTACATTTTATATAAATACTTATTTTTCCAAAACTTTAGCTGATGTTTGTTTCTGTTAATGGAAGACTGTTTGAAACTATATACATTTTTAGCTAGAACTGTATATGCACTTTATTTTAAAGTTGTATATTCATAATATATAGCCATATATTTCATAGTCTACATATGAAAGTTAAGGTAATCATAACCCCAATTTTTTTTCTTTCTGGCTAAGATACTTGTATAACTTCCCATGATAATACATTTATGTAGAAAGATTTCTGTTCTCAAGGAGAGATAGCCAATGAATATCTAACAAACAAAACCAAGGGTTTTTATAATAGGTGATCATTTATGTCTATTATTTAGTATGAGTGCTTCCCTGATGGCTCATTGGTAAAGAGTCTGCCTGCCAATGCAGAAGACGTGGGTTCATTAACTGGGTTGCGAAGATCCCCTGGAGAAGGAAATGGTAACCCACTCCAGAATTGTTGTCTGGGAAATCCCATAGACAGAGGAACTTGGCAGGCTGTAGTCCATGGGGTTGCAAAAGTGTAGGACACAACTGAACAATAACAACAATTTAATATATGAACAATGTATCTTAACTCTAAAGGAACCATTTACTTTTAATCTTTAAATAACTAAATCTGATTTAAACTCGTATCTACTGACCTTTTATCATTAATTTTGTATTTTCCCTTGTATTTTATAAGGAATTCTTTTTGATGATATCAGAAACTCAGTACAGAATTAATGCATCTTTTACTAAATTCTATGAATTAACTGTAGCATTTCCTCAAATATATAATTCTATGAGGATGCAAAGTTATTTGGTATTTTAAAAGAATTCTAAATGAATGCTTAATCAGTATCATATATTGTAATTCAACCATATTCACTAGAAAATGTGGCCTCCAGGTCCTGTCCACTGAGAAATTGAATGCGGCAGCAGAAGAAAATTAAATTTTCATTTTCTAAGAGATACTCTTCAATTATGAAATAGTTTAGCTTGCTTGCTTGCTCATATTAATGCCTGTTACTAAACTAGGCACAGTTAATTACCATGTATCCATTTTGCCAGAAGTACTACCAGTTCTCCTTCTGCATGGCTAATGCATAGAGTGGGAGGCTAAATAGCTACATAAGATAAATTGGGTTTCCTTTTTTAAGAGATTGACTCTTTTCAAATGCCAGTGTGTCAGTAATAATCAATGGGAACCATCCACCCCTCCATTTTACAGCTTTAGGACCCAGCAAATGTTCATTGAGGGTAATGATTAGGGTAATGATTTATGTGACTTTAATTTTAGCAAAGGTAAAAATTTTCTAATAGTTGTGTTCCAGCTTTACTCAAGTGTCTGTCTTAAAGGGCTTATATAGCTTGTTTGTTTGTTTTTTCACATGGAGACATTACTGTAAGAATTGAATTTAGTATTTCTGAATTTGCCCACATTCTGATCCTATCTGACAGGTATTTACTTTCTATTATATCAGATTGGTGATGGACAGGGAGGCCTGGCGTGCTGCAATTCATTGGGGTCACAAAGAGTAGGACACGACTGAGTGACTGAACTGAACTGAACTGATATCAGATTTTATACAAATTTATTTAAAATGCTTTCCTTAAGAGGCATAGGGTATTTGGGGGTTGGGGGAGAGTGGAAAAGGCAATTACTTTTGTATTGTTATTTTTTTCCCCTGAACAATAAATCCTACAGGAATCAGATGCTGAATTGAAATTACATTTTTATCCAAAATACAAGAATCTGTTCAGAAGAGGGTAAGATTTCTATCTCTATGTGATATTAACAAATCCAGTGAAATACCACAAGGTTTATACAAAGTCATACATACATCTCTAAGATTTAAATGAGATTGCCAAATATTCTTCCAATTTATCCATGTTAGAAAATATAATTTGGCTACTATATAAAATATATATTATTTATATATGCATAATATATGTAAAATATTTTAAAAGCACTGTGGAGTAATGCCTGCCCTAAAGTAATGGTCATGTAATTATTATCGGTTATTACTATTGTTTACTTCTAAGTCCTAGTATTTATCTTTTGTTAATCTATCTCTAAGTAGGATTTTTAAAACCTGATTCTAATGAAATTGCCATCTTAATTATATATTTTTACTTTTCTGGTTTTACTGATACAGTTTAGGTATAAAAAGCTTTTTCTAACATCAGAATCAAATCTCTACTTGGAATGCAGATGGACTGGCTGTAGTATCTTTCCACTCTGACCTTTGTAGTCTCAGATTTTTCATTTATGATCAGAGTGCTAGAAATCAAAGGATAAGTGGTTCTCTATTTTGTAATGAGAAACCATCCTGCTACTTTGAAATGCTTGTCTACTAATAAAGCATTTCAGTTCCATGCCTTAAAAGAAAACCGGTGCATAAGCCATCTGATTTTGTTCTTTAACATGAATGCTTTTATTAGATTTTTCTACAGAGGGTTTGATTGATTCTTACACATATATATATTTTTTTACAAATGTCCTTATATGTAATATATATTTGTTCTTTTCTAACACTTGCTTCACATAATCTCCAGTGTTTCTGCCCTCCACATACCTCTTTAATTTATTCAGATATAATAGAAAGTTGCAAATACAAGATTACATCAAATGCCTTTACAAAAACAGCCATGCCTTGTGGTTTAAAAAAAAGCAGTGTTGTGGCTTTTTATTTTTAAAATCAGTGGGTGAAATGTAAAATCTTCCTGTAGCTTGTTTGTCTGTTTTTAAAGAAGCCATTGTTGGAATTATGGTGATTAATGGTGGGGGGACTTTTCAGTCAGGAAAATCTCAGCTCATATCTTTATTCTGCCACCTACTAGCTGTGTGATTAGGGCAAGTTGCTTAGGGTTGTTGAACTTCCTGTTTATTCTTCTGTGGAACAGAGATAATAATATCTATCTCATAGGACTGCGTGAGATTATCACAGGGATGATTAGATGAGATTCTAAGCATAAAGGAACTTGCACAGCGCCCAGGACATGGTGGCAGTAGCGCTAATGGTAAAAACTCTCCTGCCAGTGCAGGAGACGTAAGGGACGTGGGTTTGATCCCTAAGTAGGGAAGATCCCCTGGAGAAGGAAATGAAAACCCACTCCAGTATTCTTGCCTGGAAAACCCCACAGAGAGAAGAGCCTGGTAAGCTACAGTCCATAGGGTCCCCCAAAATCGGAAATGACTAAAGCGACTTAGCACTGCACTGCACTGGGACTTGGTAAACACTCAGTGTAAATGTTACACATAGCTGCAACATAGTAAGTACTGTTAACAGTATCTGCCCTTTATTTCATGCCTCCTACATGATAGCGCTGTCCTAAGACATTTGGAAACCTGATTTAATCTCCTCAACGATACTGTGAAGTAGGCATTATTATTGCCATTTTCTGCACCCCAAAATCGAGGCTCAGAAATTAGGGAACTTGCCCAAAATCAGTCTCTATCAAATAGCATCTTCATCTGAACAGCCTCAGAAGTGTGAAACAAACAAAGCTGGTTTTAAGAAGTAAAAAGGATATTTTTTACTGACATCTTCCTTCGTGTCCCTACTTTAGGCGGATCAGGGTATACACACTACCTGGATCATATCTCAGCTCTGCCACTTATTAGCCATGATCCAAGGTGGAGCTCCCTTGGTGGCTCAGCGGTAAAGAATCTGCAATGCAGGAGACCTTGGTTTGACCCCTGGGTTGGGAAGATCCCCTGGAGAAGGAAATGGCAACCCACGCCAGTATTCTTGCCTGGGAAATTCCATGGACAGAGGAGCTGGGTGGTCTACCTTCCATGGGGTCTCAAAGAGTTAAACCACCACCATCACAACTTAATCAACTTATTTCATTTCTCTGCCCCTCAGTTTCCTCTAATATTAACTGAAGATAATAATACCTACCTCAAAGGGCTGTAGTGATATTTAAATTAATCTGTTTTTATTGATCTATTTTATACTGTTGGAATCCCATGGGCGGAGAAGCCTGATAGGCTGCTCTCCGTGAAGAGTCGGACAAGACTGAGCGACTTCCCTTTCACTTTTCACTTTCATGCATTGGAGAAGGAAATGGCAGCCCACTCCAGTACTCTTGCCTGGAGAATCCCAGGGATGGTGGAGGCTGCCGTCTATGGGGTCACACAGAGTCAGACACGACTGAAGCGACTTAGCAGCATACTGTTGGAAAAGTTTCTATTGTATAGTAAGCTCCATCTGTGACCAATAAATAAACGAACAAATAAATAAATGACGAAGCATACACAGAAAACACTTTAAAATTTCACTCAAGTCATTGAATATATTCTGCAGTATATTTTTCTACTCATCCCGCTTTTTATTTTCACAGTCACTATCTGCTTTTTGTGGTATCAAAGTAAACAGTGTTTGAGTGCAAGTTAAACTGTTGGATATAGACAACATTAATATGTTTGCTATACATTTACTCATCTATTGGTTTTCTCCTGATCATTCCTCTTGTTTATAGCAACTATTCTCTTGTCATTTTTCTTAAAACCAGAAAATCAGAAATGATGCTAGTATAACATTTAGTGACTGTTACAGACTTAGCTTTTTAAGGACACAACTCATTGCCTAAAAACTTGTATTTATGATGTTTTGATTAGAAGGCAACATATTTTAAAAAGCAAATAGTTAGTACTAACCAGCTGTTTTCACATTTTATAAAAAATTTATAAAAAGCCTTTGCTTTTAAAAACTGTGGTTGTTTATTAATACAGTCATGGCTGGTCCATATTTTTCACTGGAAATATTGGTGATACAATGCATTGATTTGGAAGAGATTTCATATTAAGACCAACATGGCTTCCTATTTATTAACGTAATACTATTCTGTTGTTATTCTTTTTAATATTCCCTCTTTTTACAATAATAATCAAATGCTACATGCAGTCAAAAGCCAGGTTTATCATAATTTATCCTCTATAAAATAGACTTTTAAAAAATCAACGTATCTAACATTTTATTCTTGTCCCAGGTAACAATATGCTGTAACTAAATACTTCTTCCCCTCTATGTTCTCCAGGTTCACAGTGGAACAGGAAATTGATTTAAAAGATGTTTTGAAGGCTCTTGGAGTAACTGAAGTTTTCATCAAAAATGCAAATCTGACAGCCTTGTCTGGTAGGAAATAAACATCAATTTAAAAAATATATATTCCAAAAAGCTTTTTTATAATGATGATGGTGAAGCCTCTGTTTATTACAGATTTCTGAGGTAAAATATATTTATCAATTGCCAGATAAATATAGCGAATATATTTAACTTCTATAAGAAAATTATAAATACAGTCATAACATTAAATTTATGTTATTCTGATTCATGTCTTATCTTTGACAGTAGATTATATTCTCCAGAAGACCTGTCTTATACATCTTATAACATCTGACAGAATGCCTTGTAGATAATCAATAGATGTGTTGATTGAATATCTCAATATATCTGGTTATAATAAATCATATAGGAAAGAAAGAAGGAAGAAAGGATAACTGAGTACCTATTGTGAGAACTAGATGTTTTAAAAAGAACACTTGTGAGATAATGTAAATATTGTCCTGCTGCTGCTGCTGCTAAGTTGCTTCAGTCGTGTCCGACTCTGTGCGACCCCACAGACAACGGCCCACCAGGCTCCGCCGTCCCTGAGATTTTCCAGGCAAGAAAACTGGAGTGGGTTTCCATTTCCTTCTCCAATGCAGGAAAGTGAAAAGTGAAAGTGAAGTCGCTCAGTTGTGTCCGACTCTTCATGACCCCATAGACTGCAGCCTACCAGGCTCCTCCGTCCATGTGATTTTCCAGGCAAGAGTACTGAAGTGGGTTGCCATTGCCTTCTCCTAAATATTGTCCTAAGTCTTCAATAAAAAACAGTGGTTTTGAAGAAATAGCTTCAAATATACTTGGCATATTAGCTGTTGAGTAATTTATTTTAAATATCCCACAGGAAAACAAGCAGTTAAATTATTTGATTTCTTAATTTGATCAAGTTAAAAATATTAACATATTAGTAATAGTAATGTTAAGGTACTAAGAAATGTACAGTTCTTTTGGAAATACTTTACAGCAGCCAATTCTAAGACACTTGTGAGTATAAGTCTTAGTTAGATTAGATAATTATTTTCCATTATTTCTATAGAACATGAGAAATAATCCTTTTTCTGATGAGATAAAGACAGATATATATCAAGAAAAAAGATACTGACTGTGTGTAGGGCTTCTTTATAATCAATTTATTGAATCAAAGTCTCCAACTATAGAGAGAGTAGAGGTGATTAAAAAAAAATTCCTTAGCCTTTCATGTGTTTATAGGAAATAATTTAGATTTTTCTCTCCTGAAGCAGCAACCTATAGAAAAATCAAGCTGACTGAATAATAGCTTCTCAACCTGGAGTGTGAAGGCTCATGGACGAATTTAGAGAAGTGGATGCCTCCACCCCTGAAATTACATATAGGTGTGCATGGGTGTGTATGTGTGTGTGTACAAGAGAGAGAGACAGGGCAGAGGTAGCAGGTGCATAGCTTTCAAGAATTTCTCAAGGAGTCTACAATGGAAAAAGGCTTTATCCTCCAAGTTTTGGCTTGGGAAGATTGTTTTCTAACCAGTATTCAGCTTCTAGCAATGAGATGATACTGATGTATTCAATACCACAACTTCTACCCGTCATTTAGACAACTTACATCCCAAACACTAATAGAACTTTTCTACATGTCTACTATATGAATGTTCCTGTCCTCATGAGAGAAGTGAATGTTCCCTGAGGAAAGGTCCTCATGGCTCACATCCAGGCTTCTAGGGCTCTGAACTTTTGAGTAGGGTTGTCAAGAAGATAGGACTAGTGGAGATTCAGAAGGTAATGGGTACATTGTACTTGAGTCAGAAATATATTCATGGTTCAAGCATAGGATAATTTAAAGTTCTTATGCTCCTTTCCTTAGGAATTCAGAGAATTTGTCTGCTATACTGGCCAAATTCCAACTGGATAAGTATATTTTGCTTTCTTACCATGGCTCTATTTTCAGTTTGATTAGAGATTCCTCATTGTCTCACCCAAACATCTAGGTAGTTATTTCACACACAGAGAATATTTGCTGCTTTTCAGTCCTGAGGGAGTATCATTGTAGTGGCAAATTAATTATTGTGATCAGTGTGGCTTAAATTTTTTCACATATCTGGAAGGTTTATAAGGTAATATTTTATTGCCTCTACTGTCAGGGACAGTAGAGCATAAATGTACATATTAGTGCAGATTTGAAATCACCCTAGTCTCTTTCAGAGTTCATATAGTCTGTAGTGGAAAGTCTCTGCTCTTTGAACAAGCCTCCATCAGCACTGAATTTGTCTCAGCATCCTTCCTGCTCGCAGAGGCATTCCCAGTACTTGACCCAAGGCTGACACATAGTTGGTACACAGTAGACATCTGCTAGGGCTTCCCTGGTACATTGCAGATGTAGGAGATGCGGGTTCAATCCCTGGATTGGGACAATCCCCTGGGGGAGGGCATACCAACCCACTCCAGTATTCCTGCCTGAAGAATCCCATGGACAGAGGAGCCTGGTGAGCTGCAGTGCATAGGGTCACAAACAGTCGGACATGACTGAATTGATTGGGCATACAAAAACATCTGCTAGAAGATAAAACAAGGAAGAGCAGGAGAGAATAGGTTTATCTGGGGCCACCTTGTCTACTATATTTCTTGGATCATTTAACTCCTTAAAATATCAGTAAGAAATCCAGGATTGGCCTCAAACACTACCCAATTCAGATTTTCAGGATAACTGATGTAAGGTTAACTTCTCAAGCTTTCAGTGAGAATTCCTTGATTCTTAAATTTCTAGTTTTGCCAGAGTCTTGGAAATCCTGGCATACCAGCCACCCCAGCTAATACATTCTTCATTCTCTTTCTCTTTCCCTCTCTCTCTCTCTCTCACAAATATACGCATTACCTTATAAATCATTCATTCAGAAACCTTCTAGTGACACAACTATAAAAGCTGCCTCTCCATTCCTCTAAATTCAACAGCATTTATTCCCTGCATCATTTTGGGGGCACCATATGCTCTGTCTTATGTGGTTGGTGTCCTTTTCACATGTATACTTCTTTTCCCCAAATAACATGAAAACCCTGCTGATTAAAATGTTTATGACACTTAGTAATCCTTACAAGTACCTAGGAAAATTATAAACATGTATTTGGTTATTACTTTCTGCTTTAATGAAAATTTCATGGTGTTTACGTGATACAAATTAATTATATTGAGTGCCATGTCTATTCCTTCCATTTAACAACTCTTAGTAAGGCAGAGGGAGAAGGCAATGGCACCCCACTCCAGTATTCCTGCCTGGAAAATCCCATGGACGGAGGAGCCTGGTAGGCTGCAGTCCATGGGGTCGCTGAGGGTCGGACACGACTAAGCAACTTCACTTTCACTTTTCACTTCCATGCATTGGAGAAGGAAATGGCAACCCACTCCAGTGTTCTTGCCTGGAGAATCTCAGGGATGGGGGAGCCTGGTGGGCTGCCGTCTATGGGGTCACACAGAGTCGGACACGACTGAAGCGACTTAGCAGCAGCAGCAGTAAGGCAGAGAGGGTGAGCAAAGTACTAGGTCATAAAAATGAAGAAATGATTACACTGTTATACCTGCTCTGAAGAAACACACAGATTTGTGAGGAGAGAGACATAAACAGCTGGATTTAATAAAAGGAAGAGTGACAAAAAGGTTTTATTGTAGAGTGGTTCTTTTTTAAAAAATTAATTTTATTTATTTATTTAATTTTGTCTGTCCTGGGCCTTTATTGCTGCGTGCGGGCTTTCCTCTAGCTGCAGGGAGTAGGGGCTAGTCCCTAGTGGTGGTGCGCGGGCTTCTCATTGCAGTGCCTTCTCTTGTTGCAGAGCATGGGCTCTAGGCTGCACAGGCTTCAGTAGTTATAGTTCCTGGGCTCTGGAGCACAGGCTCAACTGTTGTGGTTCACAGGCTTTGTTACTCCATGGCACATGGGATCTCCCAGGATCAGGGATCAAACTCCTGTCTCCTGCACTGGCAGATGGATTCTTCACCACTGACCCACCAGGGAAGCCCCAGGCTGTAGCTTTTCAGATATGCAAGTCGATGCAGCCCTGTGGGCCCACAATTACTGGGCCCACAAACACTGCTGACCTCCAGATCAGATCTCAATGTGTCCCTAGGTGAGAGTTTGCACAAATCAGGGCTTCAAGGGAGTGAATAATTTCTTTCTGGGGAGGTACCAGCAAGCTGTGGCGAGGCCTAGGGAGGCTGAAGGAGGGTGTCTTCCTGCCTACATTCCCTGCAAGCGCCTCTGTAACCTGTACATGGAAACACACCTGCAGCCTGTCCCTCAGGTTGAAGCTCCAGGACAAGGCAATGAGCCTTTTTCACAGGCAGACTGGGGTGGTTTTAGTTTACTGTTTATGCAGTGCCCTGGGGGTAGGAGCCTCACAGAACTGTCTCTCTGATTGTCACAGTATGGGGTCGGGGGGCAGAAATGCAAACCCCCTGGCCACAAGGGCCAGGCAGTTAAGGGGCATCCCTGCATGGACTGTGCTCACTCCTCGGCTTTAGTAACACAGGTGAAGAGCACTGGGGGAAGGGCACACCCTTGCCTTTAGAAAGGCTGAGGATGAGCACTGGGAATGGGGCATACCCAAGACTTCAGCAAGGCTGAGCCTGTGCAAGCAAGGTACAGGGAGAGAGCAAACACAGCACTCACCTATGCCACTTCTCCAGCCGCTGCCTTTGTGTTGAATCCTGGAACAAGCGAGACCCTCTCATTTAAAAGGAGTGTCTCAAGTCCCCCTAGTGTGATTAGATTAACTAGTTTTCTGTGAGTATGGTTTCAGTGTGTCTGCCCTCTGATGCCCTCTTGGCAACAGCTACCATCTTACTTGGGTTTCTCTTACCTTGGGCGTGGGGTATCTCTTCACAGCTGCTCCAGCAAAGCATAGCCGCTGCTCCTTACCTTGGACGAGGGGTATCTCCTTACTGCCACCCTTCCTGACCTTCAACCTGGGATAGCTCCTCTAGGCCCTCCTGCGCCCGCACAGCCACAGCTCCTCAGGTTGCTCCTCCCAGCTGCCACCCCTGGCCTCGGGTGCAGGGTGGCTCCTCAGGGACACTGCCCCTGGCCTCGGGCATGAGGTGGCTTCTCCCGGCCGGCTGCTACTGACCTCAGACACAGGGTAGCTCCTCCGGGCCGCCGCCCCTGAACTCAGACTTGGGTAGCTTCTCTCGGCCGTGCCTGCACCGTCGCAGCCTGGCACTCTCGGCTGCTGCCCCTGACCTCGGACATGGGGTAACCCCTCTCTGCCGTGCTTACTGCGCAAGGTCGCAGGCACCTGCGCTTAGTGCGCCATGATAGGACACTGAAAGAGGAACTCCCCAGGTCAGTAGGTGCCCAATATGCTACTGGAGATCAGTGGAGAAATAACTCCAGAAAGAATGAAGGGATGAAGCCAAAGCAAAAACAATACCCAGCTGTGGATGTGACTGGTGATAGAAGCAAGGTCCGATGCTGTAAAGAGCAATATTGCACAGGAACCTGGAATGTCAGGTCCATGAATCAAGGCAAATTGGAAGTGGTCAAACAAGAGAGGGCAAGAGTGAACGTCAACATTCTAGGAATCAGTGAACTAAAATGGACTGGAATGAGTGAATTTAACTCGGATGACCATTATATCTACTACTGCGGGCAGGAATCCCTCAGAAGAAATGGAGTAGCCATCATGGTCAACAAAAGAGTCCAAAATGCAGTACTTGGATGCAATCTCAAAAATGACAGAATGATCTCTGTTTGTTTCCAAGGCAAACCATTCAATATCACAGTTATCCAAGTCTATGCCCCAACCAGTAATGCTGAAGAAGCTGAAGTTGAACAGTTTCATGAAGACCTACAAAACCTTTTAGAACTAACACCCCAAAAAGATGTCTTTTTCATCATAGGGGACTGGAATGCAAAAGTAGGAAGTCAAGAGACACCTGGAGTAACAGGCAAATTTGGCCTTGGAATGCGGAATGAAGCAGGGCAAAGGCTAATAGAGTTTTGCCAAGAAAATGCACTGGTCATAGCAATCACCCTCTTCCAACAACACAAGAGAAGACTCTACACATGGACATCACCAGATGGTCAACACCGAAATCAGATTGATTATATTCTTTGCAGCCAAAGATGGAGAAGCTCTATACAGTCAACAAAAACAAGACCAGGAGCTGACTGTGGCTCAGATCATGAACTCCTTATTACCAAATTCAGACTCAAATTGAAGAAAGTAGGGAAAACCACTAGACCATTCAGGTATGACCTAAATCAAATCCCTTATGATTATACAGTGGAAGTGAGAAATAGATTTAAGGGCCTAGATCTGATAGATAGAGTGCCTGATGAACTATGGAATGAGGTTCATGTCATTGTACAGGAGAGAGGGATCAAGACCATCCCCATGGAAAAAAAATGCAAAAAAGCAAAATGGCTGTCTGGGGAGGCCTTACAAATAGCTGTGAAAAGAAGAGAAGTGAAAAGCAAAGGAGAAAAGGAAAGATATAAGCATCTGAATGCAGAGTTCCAGAGAATAGTAAGAAGAGATAAGAAAGCCTTCTTCAGCGATCAATGCAAAGAAATAGAGGAAAAGAACAGAATGTGAAAGACTAGAGATCTCTTCAAGAAAATTAGAGATACCAAGGGAACATTTCATGCAAAGATGGGCTCGATAAAGGACAGAAATGGTATGGACCTTAACAGAAGCAGAAGATGTTAAGAAGAGGTGGCAAGAATACACAGAAGAACTATACAAAAATGATCTTCACGACCCAGGTAATCATGATGGTCTGATCACTAATCTAGAGCTAGACATCCTGGAATGTGAAGTCAAGTGGGCCTTGGAAAGCTTCGCTACGAACAAAGCTAGTGGAGGTGATGGAATTCCAGGGGAGCTGTTTCAAATCCTGAAAGATGATCCTGTGAAAGTGCTGAACTCAATATGCCAGCAAATTTGGACAACTCAGCAGTGGCCACAGGACTGGAAAATGTCAGTTTTCATTCCCATCCCAAAGAAAGGCAATGCCAAAAGAATGCTCAAACTACTGCACAATTGCACTCTTCTCACATGCTAGTAAAGTAATGCTCAAAATTCTCCAAGCCAGACTTGAGCAAAACATGAACCGTGAACTTCCTGATGTTCAAGCTGGTTTTAGAAAAGGCAGAGGAACCAGAGATCAAATTACCAACATCCTCTGGATCATGGAAAAAGCAAGAGAGTTCCAGAAAAACATCTATTTCTGCCTTATTGACTATGCCAAAGCCTTTGACTGTGTGGATCCCAATAAACTGTGGAAAATTCTGAAAGAGATGGGAATACCAGACCACCTGACCTGCCTCTTGAGAAACCTGTATGCAGGTCAGGATGCAGCAGTTTGAACTGGGCATGGAACAACAGACTGGTTCCAAATAGGAAAAGGAGTGTCAAGGCTGTATATTGTCACCCTGCTTATTTAACTTCTATGCAGAGTACATCATGAGAAACGCTGGACTGGAAGAAGCACAAGCTGGAATCAAGATTGCCAGGATAAATATCAATAACCTCAGATATGCAGATGACACCACCCTTATGGCAGAAAGTGAAGAGGAGCTAAAAAGCCTCTTGATGAACGTGAAAGAGGAGAGTGAAAAAGTTGGCCTAAAGCTCAACATGCAGAAAACGAAGATCATGGCATCTGGTCCCATCACTTCATGGGAAATAGATGGGGAACCAGTGGAAACAGTGTTAGACTTTATTTTTTTGTGCTCCAGAATCACTGCAGATGGTGACTGCAGCCATGAAATTAAAAGACACTTACTCCTTGGAAGAAAAGTTATGACCAACCTAGATAGTATATTCAAAAGCAGAGACATTACTTTGCCGACTAAGGTCCGTTTAGTCAAGGCTATGGTTTTTCCTGTGGTCATGTATGGATGTGAGAGTTGGACTGTGAAGAAGGCTGAGCGCCGAAGAATTGATGTTTTTGAACTGTGGTGTTGGAGAAGACTCTTGAGAGTCCCTTGGACTGCAAGGAGATCCAACTAGTCCATTCTGAAGATCAGCCCTGGGATTTCTTTGGAAGGAATGATGCTAAAGCTGAAACTCCAGTACTTTGGCCACCTCATGCGAAGAGTTGACTCATTGGAAAAGACTCTGATGCTGGGAGGGATTGGGGGCAGGAGGAGAAGGGGACGACCGAGGATGAGATGGCTAGATGGCATCACTGACTCGATGGACGTGAGTCTGAGTGAACTCCGGGAGTTAGTGATGGACAGGGAGTCCTGGTGGGCTGTGATTCATGGGGTCGCAAAGTCGGACACAACTGAGTGACTGAACTGAACTGAACAAGTCTCCCCAGCCCCTAGGTCCTCTGGACATAAGCCCCTTTGGTTTCCAAAGCCAGATATTTGGGGATCTCATCTCTGCAGTGCAGGTCCCTAGGGTTGGGTGAGTAGCTCTGGACCAGAAATCCTTCCCTACTGGAGGTCTTTGCACCAGGGTGTGGGATTTTTGGTGAGACTGATCCTCTGCCTCTCTTACCTGTCTCCATGAGGCCCTTTGACTTATTGTGGTCCCTCCCGTTGGTCAGCTGCTTATTAATTCTTTTCTAGCAGTCATTGTTCCATACATAGCAGTAGATTTGGTGTCTGTGGAAGCAGAGTTCAGGATTTTGCTCCATCACCATCTTAGACCGCCTCCTCTTAAGTATGTATTTAAGCTTTTAAATGAGCAGAATATTATGAATATCTTAGAAAATGATAGCAGTGGTTGCCTCAAGGACAGAAGCTATTAGGTGAGAGAGGGCTTTTGACTTCATAGCCCACTGTATTTGGTTTGGAAATTTACCTTGTGTATGTATGACTTCTTTAATATTCTTTGGTAAAGAATCCACCTGCTAAAGTAGGAGATGTAAGAGATGCAAGTTTAATTCCTGGGTCAGGAAAATCCCTTGGAGAAGGAAATGGCAACTCACTCCAGTATTCTTGCCCGGAAAATTCCATGGACAAAGGAGCCTGGAAGGCTGAAGTCTACGGGGCCCAAAGAATCAGACATGACTGGGTGCACATGCACACATTTAAAAACTAATAAAATCTTTTAAAAATAACATTAGCAGAATTTATAAATTTAAAAGCACCCAGAAAACAATTCAGTACTGTTGGGATGCTGTTACATTTTTAAATCATGTAATGAAAATTTTATCTTTCTTCAAAAATAGTAAATGTGATTTAGCAGTGAACAACAGCAGCGACAAAATACCCTGCTTCACATTTTCTTGCTTCAGGAAAAACTGAGTGACTTGAGAGTCCTTTGCTAAGACCCCTTGAATCCACTCTCATTTTCTGTTCCATGGCATCTACTTTCATTTCAGACTCTCATTACTGCTGCCCTAGACTATTTCAATAGCCTCCTAAACGGTTTCCAATCTCTCTTCCATCTAATCTGTCTTATCTACCACTGCCAAGATTAATCGCCTTAAAACTCACTCTCAGATCATTCCAGTTCCTGTTCAAAGCGTCCCTTCAGTCTGCCGTACACTATCCACTTCTCATCAGGACGTTCAGACCTCAGCTCCCTCCAGCCTCAGCTCCATCTGATTCCTTACACACAGTTTGTGCTCCAGCCAAACTGAACACTCGCTTGGCACCCCACATCCCCCCAACCATCCCATCTCTATGAAATCTCTCCCACCTGAAATATCTTTTGAACTGAGCCTCAGGTCAGATATCCCTAACTTTAATAAGTCACCATGATTATACCAACCAGAAGCTACTACTCCTTAACTACTACAATATTCTATTATTTTTCTTATGTCACATATGATGTTTGCTGCTGCTGCTGCTGCTGCTGCTGCTAAGTCGCTTCAGTCGTGTCTGACTCTGTGCAACCCCAGATATGGCAGCCCACCAGGCTCCCCCGTCCCTGAGATTCTCCAGGCAAGAACACTGGAGTGGGGTGCCATTGCCTTCTCTGACATATCATGTCTAGTCTCCTAAAATTATTTATGTATTAGGTATCCCCTGCCAGAATGTAAGCTCCCCCAAATTGATCCTTATGTGTTTAAGAAGCACCCAGCACTGTTGCTTTCTGCTTTGTACTCTCTGGATGAAAGAACAAATAAGATGAGACGCTCTGTATCTGTGGTGTTTATTTTTTCACCTCAGTTTGATGTCCATTACTTTTGACGCTAAATTCCATTAACATAAAACATAGTAAAGACTCATATAATAAACATGGAACCTAGAGAGTGCTAAGAATCATTTTCTTCTCAGGCTGTATTTTAAATGCTCATCTAGTTGCAGTGAGGATCCGGTTATAGAGTAGGGCTATTTTTGTAATGGAAATGAATGTCAGCATTTGGATTAATAGATAATCCTCTTGGAAGGTGTAAGGGGAAAGAGAAAGAGAGTACTAAATCCTTCAGCACAAAGTATGAGCTCTAATAAAGGAGCCAATAAAATAAAGGAATTAAGAAGATACAGCAAAAGCCATATTCAGGTCAGACTCAAGTACGTGGATTTGTGTTGTACTGACTCCTACATCCTGCCCTTGATTGTTCTCTTTCTTCTTCTGCCTGTAAGTCAGAGAGCTGCCTTTCTCTTCCAGCTATGGTTCCAACTGAAACCATAATTCCACTTCTCCCCCTACATTTTTGCCTGGACTGTTGCAACAACTGACAAAGTTGATCTTCTTGCCCCCAGCTGATTGCTCATCCAATTCACACTTTACAGCTGCTGCCACAGGTTTCTGCTAAAATCAGAGCAGTCGTGTCCTGTTCCTTCTGAATGAACCCTGGGCTCTCTAACATCATGATCCAAGCTCTTAAAATCGAGCATATTCCCTGCCACTCCCCTCCTCCTATAGCCCCGGCTTCAGTTGGACTTTCAGGTCATCACCACTGCTTCCCTCACCTTGCAAATGTAATTCCTGACGTGGGAATGCCCTTGTCCCCTTCTCCAACTTTTGCTCTTCTACTTATTCTTCAAGAACCAGTTCAAATGTCACCCTCCCTGAGCAGCTTCCTGGACATCGTTCCCTTCCTAGATGGTTTTTCTCTCCATCATCTGAACTCTGATAGTGCAAAGTGCTATCAGAGTTCTACTTTTCTTTAGATTGTTTGTTCTCTTACCTGTCACTAAGCCAAGAGCTCCTCAGAAGCCCGGAATGTGACATAGACGTCTTTCTGTCCTCAGAGCCCAACACAATGTGGGAAGCAGGATAGACCCTGGGTGGGAGCATGCCCTTAGGAGATGATCCTGGGCCCTGCCTTGCTCCAAGCTGGGGGGTTCTCTCGAGGCTCTGGCCCTCCTCACTCTCCACGCTCCGGTCACACAGGCCTTTTCTGAGTTCTTGAACACACCTGGCTTGTATCTGCATTGCACTAGCCTTTCTCCCATTTTACCGGAAACTCTGCCTTCAGGTCAGCCCAGCGCTGACTCCTCTGTATTCTTTAGGTCTCAGCTCAAATTAATCTCCTCAGACAAGCCTTTCTGAACATCTGATATCAGGCAGTTCCTCTTACCTGCCCTAGTCGCAGCTAACCCATCACTTCATCTTATTTCTTATACTTAATATACCCTGAAACTGTGGTCTTTCATTGATTCGCTTTTTTAAAAATCATCCTTATTATTTAATGTCTGGACTTCCGAGGTGACTTGGTGGTAAAAAGTGAAGTGAAAGTGTAAAGAATCTGCCTGCTAATGCAGGTGATGCAGGAGATGTGGGTTCAATCCCTGGGTCAGGAAAATCCCCTGGAGTAGGAAATGGCCACCCACTCCAGTATTCTTTCCTGGGAAACCCCATGGACAGAGGAGCCTGGCAGGGTCGCATGGAGTCGCAAAGAGTTGGACGCAGCTGAGCAGCTGAGCACACGTTCATTGAATGTCTGCTTTCCCTCCCAGGAAGGAACTATTTAGTGCATCATAGTGTACCCACCCAGTCCATGGGGTCGCCAAGAGTAGGGCACGACTGAGCGACTGCACTTTCGCTTTTCCCTTTCATGCACTGGAGAAGGAAATGGCAACCCACTCCAGTGTTCTTGCCTGGAGAATCCCAGGGATGGGGGAGCCTGGTGGGCTGCCGTCTATGGAGTCGCACAGAGTCAGACACGACTGAATCAACTTAGCAGCAGCAGCAGCAGCAGCAGCAGTGTACCCAGTGCATCAACAATATCAGGCACACAGGAGGTGCTCAGTACATGACTAAGTGAATGAGTGAACACATAAATGAATATTTGCTGGTCTATCACAAAATCTACGTGGAAAAACAAGCAAGCAAACACTATTCCCACCTTGAAGGAGCTCAGATTCTTAAAACCTTTCTAAAGGTCGTGGGTGGGGCTGAAGCTCAAAATATTTTAGCAGCTTAATTACAGAGACAGACATTTTTGGTACCCCAGGGTTCTGTTATGGAACTCCACTCATTTTGTTATTTTAAGCCTGTCTTTGGTGACGCAGCAATCTATTTAAATTGGCTGTTTAGGAACAGTGCCACGAAGGAAGCAGTGGCATCCTCCCGTATGAAGGCCAGCCTGCCAGCGTTATGTCCATCGCAGACACTCAGAGCCTCTGGTGCCCTGAACAATACCTCATGCAAGCAAGGTACTCAATAAATATTTGCTCAGCGGCTGAATGAATACCTTAGTATTTTGCTCTGCTGTTTTGGAAGAGCTTGTATTATCTCCCAGTTCTTCTCTGGGGGATCTAGGCTTTGCTGGCCCTGTTCCCATCTCATCCATTGTGAAAAGCCTTGCACCATGCTGCCCGGAGGAAAGTAGGACCAGTTATTTGGCAGCAATGTCTGCAGTCACCAGAAGACATCTGCTTGGGAACAGTGTGTGGATTTTTTTTTTGTGTGTGTGTGTTTCTCTTTCCCAGTGGTTTCTTTATTTCCATTTTTAGAGAATAGTTATCTTTTCTTGAAGCAATAAGATAAACTCATCAGTGTGAATCTCTTTAACTCCCCTTACATAGTGATGCCTCAAATACCTGAGTGCATATACTGGTGGTTGGCAGTGTCCCTGAAACTGGGGATTGAGACAGAAGATGAATAGCACAGGAAGGTCCAGGCCCTCAGGGAGTAAGTGGCCTAGCAGGAAAGATGGCCTTGATTGACACATAATTACGCAAGGATGAGCCATATAGGAGGGCAAACATAGAAGCTATGAACTTGCCTGTATTCCCGCATGACCTTATCTCCTTCTGTGATGTGGTGGCAGCATACTCTTTCTTAAGCCACTTACAGCTTATATTTTATTTCAATGTAACTGCTTGAAGTTTGTCCCTAAAGAAAAAGGTTCCATTTTCTTTTGTCCCCTCAGTATTCATGATGTGATTTCTCACTTTTTACATGTTCTCTCCTACTTGTACATCCAAAGAGGTGGCATTTCTCTCAAAGTTAAGTGTCCTGAGATCTTGTTTACAACTGCAGAAACCTGCTGTCTCTGGTGGGCTTGGGACATTGGTTTCAATCTTTATTTGCTGTCTTTGGAATATATATGAAGACATTGGTCGTTGAGTTACATTCCCTTTGCTCTTCCACTCAGTTAGATTTTCTAAGTTTTCTAGTGTGTGTGAGGTCTTTGTCTTCTTTCTGTCTCTCTGGGACTGTCTTCCATCCACTCTAATTAGTGTCATATGTTTCTATAGCCAGAATTGTGGTCATGGGGCCTGTAGAGTGACAATACCCACAGTCTTACTATTAAAATATGAAATAATTAACCCCTTTCATTTGGGCTTTCCTGGTGGCTCAAACAGTAGAAAATCAGCCTGCAATTCAGGACACCTGGGTTTGATCCCAGGATTGGGAAGATCCCTGGAAGAAGGGAATGGCTACCCACTCCAATATTCTTGACTGGAGAATCCCCATAGACAGAGGAGCCTGGCAGGATACAGTCCATGGGGTCACAAAAAATTGGACACGACTGAGCAACTAACACTTTCTTTTTCTTTCATTCAACAATTACTAAATGTTGGACTGTGGGCTTCTCTGATGGCTCAGTGGTAGAGGAGCCGGGCAGGCTACACAGTCCATGGGGTTGCAAAAGAATCAGACACAATTTAGTGACTAAAGAACAACAACAAAATATTGGATTAAATATTGGTAAATTCCGCAGGAAGCTCCCTCTACTTAGGTTAGTTCACTCCTTAGGCTCACTAGATGCTAGAAGCCAGGGACGCTAAGAGGAAGGACACAATCCTTGCCTAAAGAAGGTGGAAAATCCACTGAAAAAGAGAGATAACAGTATAAATATGATATATTATGAAGGCTTAAAAAGAATTAGATCCTGGGTTCAATGGGAAAGAGTGGTTAGTTCTACTTTAATGGGGGGTAGGAATCAGAGGAGTGCAGAAAAGTCCTGGTAGGGTTGGGAAAAAAAGTGAAGGTATTAGTTGCTCAGTCGTGTCTGACTCTTTGTGACCCTATAGACTGTAGCCCACCTGCCAGGCTCCTCTGCCCATTGAATTTTCCAGGCAAGAATACTGGAGTGGGCAGCCATTCCCTTCTCCAGGGGATCTTCCCAACCCAAGGATCGAACCCGGGTCTTCTGCATCACAGACAAATTCTTTACTTCTGAGGCACTAGGGAAGCCCAGGTAGGGTTGGAAGCTGAGCTTAAAAGAAGATTAGTGTCTGACTGTACAATGGTTTAGGGAGTTTCCAGGGAAACAAAGACACAGAAGTGATAAAGTGTGGTATGCTCAAGCCACTGCAGTTCAAAAAGTCTGGAACACAGTGGGTAGAGTGAAGAATGCTAAACGAAAGAGGCAGAGTCAACCTCACGGAGGCCTTCATACTACATCCTGAGCAGGCATGTAGGTATGTGATATACTGAACGGGAGATGGGAGGGCAGGCTACCAGGATAGAGGATAAGGGTTTAAATAGGGGAGTAGCAAAAATTGGTTTGTGTTTGATGGTCATCCCAGAGGAAACTTGTGATGTGAACTAGAGGCAGAGCAGTTTTAACTGCTGACATCCCCAGAAACTCATTTTAAAAAAGGATTTGTATATGCTTCTGGGTTTAATTTTCTGATTTTAAAGAATTCTACCTCCATGTTAATAAGTGAGTTTGGCCTATGATTTTCTTTTTTTAGACAGTCCCAACCTAGACAGCATAGTAAAAAACAGAGACATTACTTTGCCAACAAAGGTCTATCTAGTCAAGGCTATGGTTTTTCCAGTGGTCGTGTATAGATGTGAGAGTTGGACTGTGAAGAAAGCTGAGCACCGAAGAACTGATGCTTTTGAACTGTGGTGTTGGAGAAGACTCTTGAGAGTCCCTTGGACTGCAAGGAGATCCAACCAATCCATCCTAAAGGAGATCAGTCCTGGGTGCTCATTGGAAGGACCGATGTTGAAGCTGAAACTCCAGTACTTTGGCCACCTCATGTGAAGAACTGACTCATTTGAAAAGACCCTGATGCTGGGAAAGATTGAGGGCAGGAGGAGAAGGGGATGACAGAGGATGAGATGGTTGGATGGCATCACCGACTCAATGGACATGGGTTTGGGTAGAGTCCAGGAGTTGGTGATGGTGTGCTGCAGTTTATGGGGTCGCAAAGAGTCGGACATGACTGAGTGACTGAACTGAACTGAACTTGTTTATTTTTAATAGGAATGTTAAGACTACCCAGAGATGACTTAGATTTCTTTTATTCTCTTTCTAGAGTCTGGAATAGTTTTATCTCGGAAAATTCTATCTATTTCTAGAAGATTTGGTTAAAGTTCCCTAGAAAACCATCTAAGCTTGGAGTCTTTAATTTTGAGGGTTGGGGAAGACTCTGTCTACTGATTCAGCTACTTTAATGCTTACTGGACTATTCAGACTTTCTATATTTTTCCTTGATTCAACTTTCTGATTTATGTATGTTTGTAAAATTGTCCAGTTGATGGCAAATCTTCTGTTTCAAAGTTATCCACATAAAGGAGCACAAGAAACCTTGAGGGGAGGTGGAAATATTCTTTATCTTATTTGTGGAAGTGAGGTCATAGATATACACATCTATCAGAATTTACCAAATTGTGTATTATAAACAGATACAGTGCATAGTAAATAATTTATACCCCTTAAAGTTGATTAAGCTTCCCGGTGATGCTAGTGGTAAAGAACCCACCTGCCAGTACAGGAGATGTAAGAGATGCAGGTTTAATCCCTGGGTCAGGAAGATCCCCTGGAGGAGGAAATGGCAACCCACTATAGTATTCTTGCCTGAAGAATCCCATGGAGTCTGGTAGGCTACAGTTCATAGAGTTGCAAAGAGTCAGATGTGACTGAAGCGACTTAGGACACACACAAAGTTGATTAACATTTCTCTGCAGGAAATTATACACAGTATTCTTTGTGATTTTTAAAAATTCTCTTCTATGGACACTCCTTACCTAGGTACTGCCACTTTCACACTCAGGGCCATTGATGTGTGACCCTGCATTAACTGGCAGACTGATAAAAATGGACGGCAGAATCTGAAAATAATATAGCACCATTTAGATACTAAATAGTTAATATATTTTACTTTCTTGGAGTTCAGTGTTTTGCCAACTAAATTGTTTTTACTAGTTACTTAATGCAATTGATATTTTTCTTTTCATTTGCTAAAAAGGACTAGTCGTCTGGATTTTAGAGAGCTAGGTATACTTGTTTAATGTAAAACTTTATGCCTTCTAATTTTCTTCTAGTTATTAAATGCATTCTAGAAGAAAATATCATATGTGAGATGGACTATTTCATAAGTCAGGGCTTATATCTTATTGCTAAAAATGAGCTGAAGAAGGAATAGATCTATGAAAAGTATAATCAGAGGTGCCACCAATTTGTCTTGAGGCTTATTCAGAACAAGCAGGAGCTGTTCAAGAGGTGTACCAAAAATGTTGTCGAACATCATTTTCTAACCCTATCAGATAATTATGTGTTTTTGAAAGTAGTACTAAGCAGTTTAATGGGAAATCAATTCTGCTTTTACTGAGTGGAGCTCGGCATCAGCAACAAAGCTAATTATCTTAAATTTGAAGTAGACCTCCTGGAGTGAAAAAAAAAAAAGTACAAACTTGAGTAATCCTTTCTCTTGCTTCCTTGTGCTATTTTTTCTTTTTTCTGTATTTGAGGTACCTCCTGGTTGTTTTGTTTTAATGTTGAAGAGAAGTTGGAAGCGCAAGACTAAATGTTGTTGTATTGTATCATTTGCTAGGACTCCCATAACAAAGCACTACAGACTGAGTGGCTTAAATAACAGACATTTATTTCATCATAGTTGTAGAGGCTGAAAGTCCAAGATTAAGGTGTCTTCAGGGTTGGTTTCTTATGAGACCTCTCTCTTTGAGTTATAGATGACCATCTTCTATGTCTTCACATGTTGTATTAGTCAGTGTTCTCCAGATAAAACAGATCCAACAGGATGAATCGATATACACACACAGATGGCTATGTGCATTTGTGTCTATATAGACATTTACACACACACACACACACACACACACAGATTGAGATTTATTTTAAGGAGTTGGCTTGCACAATTGTGCAGGATACGTGGGTTTGACCCCTGGGTTGGGAAGATCCCCTGGAGAAGGAAATGGCAACCCACTCTAGTATTCTTGCCTGGGAAATCCCATGGACAGAGGAGCCTGATGGACTACAGTCCATGGGGTCACAAAGAGTAAGACACAACTTGGCGACTAAAGAACAACAGCAATTTCCAAATACAGTCCTATCATGAAATCTTGAGGGTTAGAGCTTCAGTATATGCATTTTAGAGAACAAATTCAAGCTGCTGCTGCTGCTAAATCACTTCAGTCATGTCCGACTCTGTGCAACCCCAGAGACTCTGTGCAGCCCACCAGGCTCCCCCGTCCCTGGGATTCTCCAGGCAAGAACACTGGAGTGGGTTGCCATTTCCTTCTCCAATGCATGAAAGTGAAAAGTGAAAGTGAAGTCTCTCAGTTGTGTCCGACTCAGCAAGCCCATGGACTGCAGCCTACCAGGCTCCTCCATCCATGGGATTTTCCAGGCAAGAGTACTGGAGTGGGGTGTCATTGCCTTCTCTGAAATTCAAGCTACAACAGCCATCAAATTAAAAGTAAGCATAACTGGAAAGACAATTCAAAGGGAAAAACAGCCCTCCTAATATTAAAAGTGTTATTTAGCCTGACTTTAAGATAAAGCGTGTTTTTGAAACCTGAGATAAACCAATTAACTGGAATGGGAAATAACTTTTTAATATAGTCATATTTCTACAATCTAGAAGTCGAGTTTGTTTTCCTTTGCCAAGGATATTTATATTATCACAGTAATTAGAGATTAGATTTTTAAAATATTTCTTATTTTGGTTATATGTGAATTTCTACCCATTTCACTTTATGTTTTTAAGTTTCAAGTTAGAAACAGGTAAGGAGTTTTTCTTGAGTTATGAACTAATTTGAAATTGTTATGAAAAACAAAGCCACATTTTGCTTTTCCTGGCAATATATGAAATAAACGATGGGAATATTACCAATAAAATGGAGGAGAAAATTAGCAAGAGAATATAATATAAAAGACAGAACAGAAAATACATCTTCAACAGTTCTCTCAAATCAATAAAAGTAATCTTACAACATTATCTCATATGTTTTATATCAGTACCTTATGTCACTTATGTTTTTCAGATCTGTTTAACTAAAGGGTAAAGTGCTTCCCTATCTCTGATACCAAAAAAAAAAAAAAAAAAAGCTTCTGTTATCGCTCTCTTTTTTTTTTTGCAGATAACAAAGAGATTTTCCTTTCCAAAGCAATTCACAAGTGCTTCATAGAGGTCAATGAAGAAGGCTCAGAAGCTGCTGCTGCCTCAGGTGCCAAACTATGGTTTTCCCAAATCTCACCTTTTCTAGATTTGTATTCTTAAAGCAATCTTGGGTGGGGGAATGGGAGTCATTTTTAGAACCAAGTCATAAAACTGATGCTGCCCTCACTTAGAAGTCAAGCTAATGATGAACCTGCTAGGATTTTCCAAATAGGATATGAAACATGCATTCATTTCAGTGCCCCATGCAGAGTCACTCCCATCTCTAATGAGAGGCAGGAGGAGATTGTCAGCTCTGCAGAATAGATTTTCCTGCTGTGCTGTCCATTTAAATATTTAAAATATTTCCCTTCTGCCCCATTAAACATTTTTCTTTCTATTTAATTATTTGTGGGAGTTAGTTCTTAATTTTGTCAGTGAAGAGCTTTGATTTTTTTAAAAGCCCATGCACAAGCATACATGATAGCATGCAATACTAAATTTTAAGTTAATAATAAAATAATAATTTTAAATGAAAATTTTTAAAAATTTACCTAAATAATGCATCAAAAACAACAACAACAACAACAACAATAACAGTCAATGTCCTTAATTATTCTGAACATTCTGATTTCCTTAGTTAAGTGAGAAGGATTTTTCTTTTCTCATTTATTTGTTTGATTTTATTTCAATATCATGTTCAACAGCCATCACCAAATTTTAAAAGGATTTTTCCCTTCTCTAGTAAAATGTAACACATCATGTTTGTACACATTTTTAACCTCTGCATATATTTACCCATTAAAAGGATCTCATCAGTTAAAACGGTGTTTGAGGGAGGAAATAGAAACAGTAGTCTCAGGCATTGAGAAAGCTTCAAATCTTACATCATTTAATCTTGGCCTTTTCCTGACAACACATCACCCTGCAGCAAGTATAAAATGATTATCCCACAATAAGGACCTCAAGGGAATTCAGTTTCCCAGCTGTAGGAAACATCATTGAATCTCTCCCTGCTGTATTTTCTCTTTAATCACTGCTGTTCTGGCCACTTGCTAGAAGCCTGGTGACTTGCTCTGTAAAATCCCCATTTCAGATAAAAGAAATGATGATTTGGTAATATAAAGAAACTGGGGGAGGGGAAAACTGGAGGAGAGTATTTGGTTTTTGTTTTTGTTTTTTTTCCACTTTCCTTGACTTAAGTCATTTTATTAAAGCCGTAAGTATTTGTCTGAGACCGAGAATAAAAATTTGTAATAGGCAGAATAAATTATCCTCTGTTTTCGGTGGGGTGATGGGAAGAAACTGTGTGTGTGTACATGTGTGTGTACGTATTTGTTTTTCTTTAAGATCAAATAGAGATATTAGCTCATTTACAATTTTTCTCTCTTTAAGTCTTTAAAATCTTGCTTTGTGTAAATCATTACCTTTGTGCTAAACATAGATGGTTTGGAGAAATTGCTCATTAGTCCCTGCATATCCACAGACATGTAATTACTTTCTCTCTGTGCTACAGGAATGATTGCAATTAGCAGGATGGCTGTGTTGTATCCTCAAGTTATTGTCGACCATCCATTTTTCTTTCTTATCAGGAACCGGAGAACAGGTAAGTCTGTTGTGAGAACAGAACTTTATTTATGGCCAAAAAGAAATCATTTGTTAATTGAAAACATATTCCTGCATTTTTATCAGATAATTTCTAATGTTCAAATGATTTTTTAAGTGACAATAATTTATTCACATTCTTATCTTTAGAACATTGCTAATTGTAAGCAAGAAGGAAAATAAATAGCTTTAGATCAACTCCTTTTTTGTTCACTCCCTACCCAATGCAGGTACAATCCTATTCATGGGACGAGTCATGCATCCTGAAACTATGAACGCCAGTGGACATGATTTTGAGGAACTTTAATCATTTTATTTGAGTAACAAAGAAAATAGTAACTTAGCACATTATGTTTGCAACTGGTATATATTTGAGACTTGTGTTTTACAATATATCTTAAAATAATATTTAAAATAGTTCCTGAAAAAATAATGTATGTAAATTATAAGCCAACTTGTCAAGGAATGTTATCAGTATTATTGAGATAATGGTCCTGTCATGTCATTGTGTTTGTTGTGCTAGTATTTAAAATAAAAGTACATAGTGAACATGTGAACAGCTCTGTTTTTCATTTTAGAAGTTGTAACATATAGATACCTCTAGGGAGAATTTGGAAACAGTGGTACTTCTGGACTTCTTAAGTCTTTCATAATTGTGCAGAAACAAAGCACCAAAGTAAATTAGTGTTATTCACTTATACATAACAAGCAACAACTAGTGAGGTATTTTTGTGGACAGCTACTCCACAAAAACTCTGATTGCTATTTCTCTGAAGACAGTGTATAGTTTAAAATAAAAATCTGCAAACTAAACATCTTTTATGTGGCTCCATGAAAAACTTGTTAGGAAAAAATTGGGGCTATGCCAACCCATAGCTTATAGCTCTAGCTTATTGACTATGTCTTTAAAGATCCACTTGGCTTCATAAGGATGATATAGATTACAAGCCTGGTATATCACCATGTTTTGCTGCTGCAAGTAAAATCTGACCTACAACTTAGTTCCCCCAGGTCCCCAAATAAGCCAGATGAGCAAATTAATAATAAAAATATGCCCTCTGGTATGTCACTGGAGAATAAACTAGAAAAACTCTGCTGGTACAGATATTGGAAACTAGCAGGTCACAGGCCAAAAGCTGCTCACAGGGATGTTCTTATTTGTTCTGTGTAAGAGGTTTTCCTTTTTTGAACTTAAAGATCTGTAATTGGAGAATCGCATTCCTTGTTTTTCCCATTGGTTCCTGATGGTTCTGGAATACACTTGTGTTTGAGACCTCTTGAGAGATACGTCCTTTGCGTAATGTTTTGCTTTTATTTTCTAGTACAAATGTTGTCAATTCCAGTGGGAACAGTATCAATTTCTTAAGTTCTCTAGTAAATTCTTTTGTTATCCTGTGGCTGAAATAACAGCATTCCTTTGTTGAGGGGTGGGGGGTGGGTACATGGGGGAAGGAATAATCTCATCAGATTCCATGAGTAGACCCAGACTCATTTAATGCCAAATGTTTGATTCTTTGATTAATAATTTCTGAAAAAGTTTGAAATGTTTCGAAATTTAACAGAAACAGTTTGATTGTGACTTTCTTGTATGTTAGGTATCTTGCTATGATTTGGAGCTGTTAAGAAGATTGATATTATTAACTTTAATTCTGTTCAGGAGAACTGTGGTTTAGAGCAAGCAGGCCTGACTTTGACATACTGAATTCTAAACTGAGAGGAAAAACTTGAAAATCTGCATTTTTAAAAAGTCCCTTTGGTGATTTTGTTATACACTAAATCTTGAATGTTGCTAAATAAAGGATACGTGTGGAACACTTAAATATTATTTGTTTGCATGAATGAGTATTCAATCGTTCAGTCACTTCCAACTCTGTGACCCTGTCGTCTGTAGCCCACAAGGCTCCTCTGTCCATGGGGATTCTCCAGGCAAGAATACTGGAGTGGGTTGCCATTTCCTCCTCCAGGGGATCTTCCTGACCCAGGGATTGAACCCACATGTCCTGCGTCCCGTAGCATTGGCAGGCGGATTCTTTACCAATGAACCCCTGGGAAGCCTCACTAGTTGTTTAAATGTGGTTAATTTATAGAAAATTAGATCAATCAATGAAGTACCCTAAATTGGTTTTTTATGTGTAATGTGATCACTTGGGTATCTAATTAAAAATGCAGATTCTCATTTAGTAGCTTTGGGGTGGGACCTGAAATTCTACATTTTTAACAAGTTCCCAGGCGATGCCATTACTGTTGGCCCATTGACTCAGGTTGGTAGCAAAGCTCCACTTAACATAGGTTTACATGTTTGATATTTTTACATATTGAAACAGAAAAATTTTATAATTTTCATGCAACTTGGAGAGATTCAAGAGAGAGGGTTGTAGTTTACATTGAGTGCAGACTTCTTTTGCATATTAGAACACTTGAAATATAGTCTTTAAAAATATAAAGACATTTATAGGCAATGCCCACAAAAGAATTTATGAGTATCCAAGGATACAATATTTAACATTTAATCTTTTACTACTTGTATATTCAGAAGACTTATAGTTTATTCATAAAGCTGAGGTTATTTGAGACCAGCATTCTCATTTTCATTTATAATGTACACAGGCTGTTGATTCAGTATTGATATTCTGAGTTTGTGAAGTTCTTTATTACCGTTTCACTACTTCTTAAGCATTACCTATATTGTTATACCTGTGTAGCCATCAGTCAACTAGATGAGTTACCTATAAGGGACAGTAAACATCATTAGACAAGCATATGAATTTTATAAAGTCCAAAATGTAATTTTTATTTGCTGATACAAAATTAAACTTTACCATTCAGAATGTTTACCTTCAGTTCAGTTCAGTTGCTCAGTCGTGTCCCATTCTTTGCGACCCCATGAATCACAGCACACCAGGCCTCCCTGTCCATCACCAACCCCCGGAGTTCACTCAAACTCAGGTCTATCGAGTCAGTGATGCCATCCAGCCATCTCATCCTCTGTCGTCCCCTTCTCCTCCTGCCCCCAATCCCTCCCAGCATCAGAGTCTTTTCCAATGAGTTAACTCTTCACATCAGGTGGCCAAAGTACTGGAGTTTCAGCTTTAGCATCAGTCCTTCCAAAGAACACCCAGGACTGATCTCCTTTAGAATAGACTGGTTGGATCTCCTTGCAGTCCAAGGGACTCTCAAGAGTCTTCTCCAACACCACAGTTCAAAAGCATCAATTCTTCGGCGCTCAGCCTTCTTCACAGTCCAACTTTCACATCCATACATGACCACTGGAAAAACCATAGCCT